>NC_090226.1:6680000-6730000 GCF_024489055.1 Chanodichthys erythropterus | reverse complement strand
TTTTTAATAATAATATTAAGATAGAACCACTGTACTCACATGAACTGTTTTAAATATGTTTTTAGTACCTTTATGGATCGTGAGAGAGGAAGTACCCTTGCTGTCTTTGCAGGCCTATAGCTGAGCCATCGGATTTAATCAAAAAAATCTTAATTTGTGTTCCGAAGATGAACGAAGGTCTTACGGGTGTAGAATGACATGAGGGTGAGTAATTAATTACATTATTTTCATTTTTGGGTGAACTGACCCTTTAAACCGATAGTTTACCTAAAAATTAAAATTCTGTCATCATTTATAAGTTGTTTCAAACCTGTGTGAGATTCTTTCTTCTGTTGAACAAATAAGAAGATATTTTGAAGAATGTTGGCAACCAGACAGTTGACGGTAACTATTGACTTCCATAGTATTTTTTTTCCTACTATGGAAGTCAATGAGGCCCATCAACTGACTGGTTATTAACATTATAATAATATCTTCTTTTGTGTTCAACAGGAGAAAGAAACCCTTACACGTTTGGAACAACTTGAGAGTGGGTAAATGACAAAAATTTTTTAGGTGACATTTTTAAAAAAACATTTTTAGAAAACATTTTTAGGTGAACTATTCCTTTAAACTCTTACTTACCCATGCACTTTTTTAAAAAAAGTTAAACTTTTACCTCAAACCCTTTAGCAAAACTAAACTGTTTACTGAAATATATTTATTTATTTATTTTTACCATTTAATTAGTAGGACTGATTGTGAGCCATTGCTGTTGAATGCTATAATTATGTCTATATGAACTAAGAAGTTAGTACAGTATGTTCCCCGCTCGATAAAAAAATAAAAATAAAAATTCACATTACAAGGAAATAATAAAATAATTGTGATGATTGAACACTTAATTGCATGTGGAGCATATTAAATTTTAATTAGTTTGAATACTTAAGCTTAAAATATGTTTTAACGTGTCATGGTCAGGACAGGTTGTCACATTTGTTAATGTTATACAATTTATTAATTACAGTTTCTGGCAGCCAAATGCTTTAATAATTGTGTATGTTAAGGTCCCATTAGTTAACGCATTAACTAACATTAACTAACAATGACCAATACATTAAAGTAGTTATTATTCTTTATTAACATCAGTTATTTTGTTCCTGTAAAAAAATGAAACTAATGTTAACAATTAGAACCCAATTGTAAAGTGTTACTGTTAATTATTAATCTATATTTGCTGTTTGAAAGAAAGAAAGAAAGAAAGAAAGAAAGAAAGAAAAAGAAAGAAAGAAAGAATATACACATATACAGACATACACTGACTGAGTTTAAGATTTAAAGGCAGTGTGTTTGTGTGTGTGTGTGTGTGTGTGTGTGTGTGTGTGTGTGTGTGTGTGTGTGTGTGTGTGTGTGTGTGTGTGTGTGTGTGTGTGTGTGTGTGTGTGTGTGTGTGTGTGTGTGTGTGTGTGTGTGTGTGTGTGTGTGTTCCCTGCTGCTACATGCTGTTGTTATTTACATGAGAAACATCCAAAGGAGCCCGAAGCATTGACAGAGAATCATTTGAGGCAGATGTCCTGTGGTCAGTCCTCGCTAATCAAAGCCTTTAATTGGCATTTGTCCCGCTCACATGAAGACCTGTTAATGTTTCTCTCCCTGTGACACACTAACAGGAGCTTTGTCGCTCTGAATGTGTAATGTGTTATTGCCCGAGGCGACCTCCAAACCAAAGTCTGACCCACTGCCCTGATGACACGGGGAACAACAAAAGTAGTTTTCTATCTGTCCAATCTTCTTTAAAAATAAAACTTTACCTTTCATTTATGCAAAATAATGTTTTTTTGTTTTTGTAATCTGACTTCATGCACCATTCAAATTTGGAACACTGCGTCATCTATTAAATATGTTCAGTTTGGCATAATCCTTTGTTTAGCCTTTTGTCATAAGGATTTTATTTTTACTGAAATGCATGTAAAAATGCATCTTTTTAAGATAAAATTAAAATAAAATAAATATATATATATATAAAATAAATAACAATCAGATACATTATTTTCAATATTTAAGAAGTAATATCTAAAATCAAGGGCCTCAATCTTTTATGAAACATATACTGTAATTACTAAGTGACTTAGTAAAAGTGTAACTTCATAAAAATTTATTTAGATTATCTTTTTTAAACTTTAAGTTTCAAAATATTATAGAAAGGCAATATTCAATCATGATTTAAAAGTAATTCTGTTAATTTGTTCAAAATAAAATCTCTGTAAATTTGCTGTATAATATCATTTAGTTTAATTATGATGCAAAATTGCACAATTCATTAAAATGCCACTTAACACCTGTTTGACATCAGTTGAAATGGTAACACTTTATAATAAGATCTCACTTGTTAACATCAGTTAATGCATTGTGTTTATTATAAGCTGTAGTTATATCATCTGTTGCTTTAAAGGGTTAGTTACACCAAAAATGAAAATTCTGTCATTAATTACTCACATTCATGTCGTTCCACACCCGTAAGACCTTTGTTCATCTTTGGAACACATATTTAGACTTAAGATAGTTAATTTATAACTATCTTAAGTCTTAATTTGTCAAAACATTTCAACATAACAAAGCCTCGTTTACTGAAATCATATGAATTTGGCAGTTTGATACATGCTCCAAACCACTGATTCGAAACAAAAGATTCGTAAAGCTTTGAAGCTTCATTAAGCAGTGTTTTGAAATTGCCCATCACTAGATATTGTTGAATAAAGTCATTATTTTGTTTTGTTTTTTTACCACACAGAAAGTATTCTCGTCGCTTCATAACATTAAAGTTAAACCACTGTAGTCACATGAACTATTTTAAATATGTCTTTAGAAGCTTTGTTAATTATCTTGGTGTCAAATGAGCCATCAGATTTGATCAAAAATATCTTCATTTGTGTTCTGAAGATGAATGTAGGTCTTATGGGTATGGAACAACATGAGGGCGAGTAATTCATAATGGAATTTTCATTTTTGGGTGAACTAACCCTTTAAATGTTCAACCTCTTTAAAGCAGGATGGATTCTGATTGGCTGTCAATGTTTTAATCATTCAAAAAACATTCTGAAGGTGATTCCAATAATATAGTTTCTCTGTGCCTTTATCGTTATAGTAGGGGTGTGGACTCTGCTATTCTTTTACATTTAGAACAGTTTTTAGAACTATACCATTATCGTTATAGTTATCATCCTTGGTGTGAATGGGTCTTTCCCATTAAAATCAGAAAGAATACATTTGGAGATAGTTTTGGAAAACTCTTTGGAGTTTTTTTCCAGAGCCAAGACATAATGCATAAATTGAAAAAAAGCAAGACTCTCGTTCCTCTCCGACTTTCGCATTCTGTCTCTGCCTTCTCTCTGTCTTTCTCTCTGCAAAAGGAATAGTTGATAAAAACAGGACAGGAAAAAAGAGAGAAGGGGACCGCTGGCTGTCTGGAAATCCTGCCGAGTAGTGAATTAGTAATGGAGAAGTCTTGTTGGTTTGCTTTGAGTGTGTTTGTGCGTGCAGGTATGCGAATTTCTCTCAGGTGCTTCTCTACTGACAGCCAAATTTATTATGGAATATGTTGCCAAATATCTCCTTCTACATTCAATATTTAACACCTGAAGGAAAATTCAGTGAAGAACCCCAAACTGCTTAGGACACAAGAATCAAACTCAAGTCAGACAGCAGAAGCACTGTCTGTCTGAGTAAATGGACTTGGGCCAAGGAAGACACATTTGTCCCATTTGAGAGCTGTACTAGTGGCCTGATAGGGTTTCAAGCAGCAGTATTTACATACACCCTTGCTTAGTTTGTAGCAGTCACTCATAGCAGACAGCTGTACGCAGCACTCATCTGCCAAATCAAGTTGAAATGACCATGAACAAAATAACTTAAGTTCACAGATATCTGCTGACACTCAGTATTGTCAGTGCCAATGACTAGCTAAAAGAGGGCCTGAGCATTCAAATGGCAATGTGATGGCATAGTCATGCATAGACATGATTCATCGCGTATCAAAATGGATCGCATAGCGTCCCAAAGGACCTTGGGTTGTCTGCATTCAGGCCAGGCTGGTAACTCGAAGCCCAAACTGTATTGTAGATCACAACTTTAAATACTTCTCTCTTCATCCAGAACCCAGAGGAGCATCAGGTGATAGCTAATGACCTGCTAAATGCACATTAGCATAGGTATCATTCTTAACTGAGGGGTACGAGAAACAGATTCAAGCTCAATCAATGCAGACAACCCAATATATTTAATAAAGTGACATAATATAGAAATGTTCTCTCTCACTCTAATACTATATATATACAGTAGTATTATGAGCTACTTGATAACTTGAGTCCATATTAAACCCAGATCATAATAACTCAAGCTAAACACATTTTAAGTATAATGCATTGGTTATATTTGCAGCTGCATACTTCATACTAGTATATATAGTGCCAATTATATTTTATAAATAGTGTGTGAAACAATATGCAGCAGTAAAACATTTCAAACAATAATATGCTATAATGTAGTCAAATTATATATCTATGTTAAATGCTTGATAAATAAATAGATTTTTTTTTAAGACTTTGAGTTGTTTTGATTAAATAATTAAATCAAGATCATGGTTGATATTGAGAGCAATGCATTGTGGGATATAGTTTACCACACAGTGTACTCTGGATGTATATTACAAAAATATAGAGAAATATATAAAGTCATGCAGGTATAGTGTATATGCTAAAGTTTGGGGTTGGTAGGATTTTTTTTCTTTTTTCATGTTTTTGCATTTATTTAACAATTTGAAAACATTCAAAACAAATAAAATTTAAAATACCCGTTTTCTATTTTAATAGATTTTAAAATGTAATTTATTCCTGTGATGCAAAGCTGAATTTTCAGCATCAGTAGTCTTCAGTGTCACATGACCCTTCAGAAAGCATTCTAATATGCTGATTTGGTGCTCAAGAAACATTTCTTCTTATTACCATTATCAATATTCTATGCAGTTGTGCTGCGTTGAATACACACACACACACACACACCAGCACTTATTTGCATACATTATACACATTGCCTTATTGCAATGGCAGAGCAATATGCCATTCCAAACATACCCACTGTCTGGATAGAGGCTTTACTTTAACGTAAGGTGACTATAAGAATGATTGCACAGAATTAGATAAATACAGACGTGTTCCTCATCTCTCGTCTCAACTCTAAACAAGAGAGAACAAGTTCATGTCTAAGGCGTCCAAACAACTTTAGGTAAAAAAGCCCTTGACACCTCAGCGTTCGGGACTGAACGAGCACAGCGCTGACTTTCCACACTTCAAAGGCTCTTAATGGCTCTTAATTTACGGCCTCTTCAGCTAAAGAGCGTGCCATTTTTCTGTCGTAAACCATCATTATTCACAACCTTGTCATCTCACGCTCCTCACATGCTCTCTTGACACGTCTTAACACTACTGTTGTGTGCGTGTGTATCAGCCGCTGATGTGGACTCCAACAACACAAACATACAAAGACATGTTTAAAGAGGTGAAGTCACTGTTAACTGTGAACTTTGTGAAAATTGTTTCTATGCCAATTTTGTTTTTGTAGCAAATATTAGTCAAGTCACCTTTATATATAGCGCTTTATACAGCTCATTTCAAAGCAGCTTTACAGGAAAATAAACAGGAAAATAATGATCAATGGTGCAAACTTCATTAAATATGAAATAAATTTTACTGTAAAGCATGTCTAAGGCAATAGTGTCATTATTCAGCTCAGGTCAGTTCAGTGTTGATTCAGTTCAGTTCAATAACTGTGTAAAATTGATTAATTATGAAACAAGTTCAATTTACACTGTAAAAAATGACCGTGATTTTAACAGTAAAAGACTGTAAAAATGCTGCGGTGAAAAACTGTCAAATGGTTTACAGAAAGTTTCCGTACTATATACGGTGAATAACTGTAATAGATCTGACGGTACATTTAATGTAATTTTACGGTAAAATACCGTTAAATTAACAGTTTTTGGAAGTGAAAAATAACAATTCATTGTAAAATTTACAGTGAAAAACTGTAAATTGACATTCCCACAATTCCCTGCGTGACACTTCACATTTGATATATTTTCGTTGAAATAACTCTGTTTCTTCTTAGTTTTTCTCATTTTTTTCTAATCAGTTATGTACATTAGGTGTAACACGGTTAGTAGTTGTGGGAAGAAGGAGGCGGGAACCGGCGAACATTCAACGTAACTTTAATGTAAAATAAACAAAGAACAAAACGAAAGTAATGCCGGCAGACCCTCGCGGACGTCTGCCGGCCACACAAACATAATAAAACATAAAATAAAGTCCAGGCCTGGTCCTCTCTCATCCTTCACTGATGTCACTCCTCCTTTTATGCCTCCGGAGCTCCTCCGTGGGAGACTCGAGGCCGGCACGCCTCACAGGTGATGCTCGTTATCACTCGCGTCACCGGCCTCGCGCCGCTCCCTCACGGCTCTCGCCCGCCCTGCTCGTCACATAAGGGTTTTATGTTACATCTAATGTTGTTAAATTAATGTTTATTGCATTTTTAAAATTTCATGCATGTTACCATGATGGTGTTTTGATGGTGTATTAGTTTTGTCCTTCTCAGCTTGTGGAAAAGCTGCTTGTGATGAACTTTGATTCATCATGTGACTCTTATCACCACTGTGTTTGGTGACTGTCAGTGTATTATAAAGATACAAAACAGATATTAGTACTTCATTAGGTTGGTAAAAATTAACATTATATCAGTTAATGAAATACGTTATTTTACCGTAAATTTAACAGATTTTTTTTTACGGTAAAGTTTTTTACCGTAAATTTTACTGGGATTTTTTTGTCAGTGTAGCTATAATCAGCTCTACTGTGTCGTTATTCAGCTCAATTCAGGTCAATGTTCAATTCACTTTAATAACAGTTTCGATGTTGCAAAAATTAATCAATTATGAAGCGAAGTTGAATCCGCTATAAAGCATCTCTGCAGAAAACAGAACCAGACAAAACAAATTAAATCCAACTAGCATCTGACATCTTGCTTTACAATGTGTGATGTGATACTGATGTACTAAAAATGCTAAAGTTTTTCCTTTGCTTTTTTCACGTACAGACAACAACGTGGATCTGCAAAAATGATTAAAAATGCTGTATTCTTCTGCCAGGCCAGTAGTTGGCGATGTCACTTTGTAAAGAAACACTATGCACCTATACACTGAATATGCTTGTGCTTGATGTCACCGCTTTCACAAATTTGGGTTTTTGCTGTTTACACAGAGATGACAATGGTCAGGATTTCAAACCAGATTTCAAAAGTTTGCATTTTCAGTCCCCCAAAACGCTGTTGATGAATGGCCATAACACATAAAACGTTTTTCATTTTTAGTTGAAATCAGTGTCATATAAATAACACCTTAGTTGTTCTAGCATGTTCCTTTGCCAATTTTTACACAGATAACACAATAAAATGGTTTGGTAGTTCCTTTTCTTAAATGATTGATTTTCTCACTTGTCATGTTTGGTGTTAAATGCGTATTGACCTCTAGACTTGCTGCTAGCAAGCTATAGCATGGGGCGCTTTCAGGACACGCACCCTTGTGCTTTCCCACGCCCCGGCCCCTAAACATGACACATGGCACGATGAGTGGCTTATTTCATACTGAGGACAGCTGTGGACAGCAGCCCGGTCTGTCACACATGACGTTACATTGAGAGCATCAGCTCCACAGCTAACAACTGGAAACAAAGCACCAGTGCCGTGGAAACAGATTTACACTTTCACCTGTTTAACAATCACATTCACCTGTTAATCAGTCAATCAAGACTACTGACTGGAGATGTTACTGAAATAGTTTTGTGATGAATAGTTCATTTGTATTTGTATATCAACAAATATGGATTAAAATGCATCATGCCATAGTGACATATACCAAACACTTTTAGATGTCAGAATGACAGGAGTTAATGTCAACAGAATCATGATTTTTTTTTTTTTTTGTAAAATAAATGTAAACTAAAATTAATAAGTAAAATAAAACAAAACCCACCCACTTTTTAAGACAAAAGAAATATTGGACCCACTCATTTTTACAGTTTCTAATTAAGCATTTGTCTGTTCATTTTTTCAGAGCGCGCCATATGTCAATGCCCTCTCAAAGCACAGAGCCCGATGATGAAATAATTTTATTAAACTGACTTGTTTCCAAAATTTCTAGTGCTTTCCTTGTTCAATGACTATTTTCCTTGTTTCTATTTTAATGCACTTATAAAGACGGGATCACAAAACGGAATTGCTTGTGTCTGCTGCAAGTTTTGCGCACGAGCCACGCACCTTGCTTATCTATCTATCTATCTATCTATCTATCTATCTATCTATCTATCTATCTATCTATCTATCTATCTATCTATCTATCTATCTATCTATCTATCTATCTATCTATCTATCTATCTATCTATCTATCTATCTATCTATCTATCTATCTATCTATCTATCTATCTATCTATCTATCTATCTATCTATTTCTCTATCTATCTCTCTATCTATCTATCTATCTCTCTATCTATCTATCTATCTCTCTCTCTCTCTCTATCTATCTCTCTCTCTCTCTCTATCTATCTCTCTCTCTCTCTATCTATCTCTCTATCTCTCTATCTATCTCTCTATCTCTCTATCTCTCTATCTATCTATCTATCTATCCCTGCCTCTGCTGAATTATTTTTATCACCGGTGGGATAAAAATAATATATCTCCCCTGGTGATACTACTCCACACACCACCAACAGAGCATAAAATAAAAATATTTTTTTAAAACATTGACAAATAAAGCGCTGCGTTTAAAAAGAAATGTCTCTTTACGACCATAGCAAAAGGGACACTTTTCAGACGCGCATTCCAGCTTCCCATCAGACACAGGCGCAAGTCAAACGAGCGCGGTGAGGACGGGGGACTTTCAGTTGAACAACAGTGAACTGCGGTCAGATGAAATGTTGTCAGGCTATGTCAGAATAGATTATTATAGCTTAAAAGCGCAAAAGAAATTACGGGCATGCACCGTCGTTATTCTGTTGTAAATTAAGTAATGAAATTACCAAACATGCGATTAAAGCTGCCTCAAAACTGTGCATGAATGTATGTATTTGTTGACATGTTTTTAAAGTTATTGTTATCCAATTTGTTGTCCTTAAAACGTCTTAAAATGGACATTTGTACACCAAGGAAATCAAAATTTTGGGGGGGAAGACCCACCCACATTTTTTTGCTTCCGACGCCCAAGCCCGTGATAATAAAATTAAGTGAATTATTAAATGAGTAAATAAACAAGCAAACTTAAACTTTTTTGCTAAAAAATTCTGCTTATAATTTGATCATGCAGGTACAAAAAACGTTTTGTAGGCCTACTTGTAAAAAAAAATAAAAAAAATTCTTGCCCCCCCTACCTTGAGAGTCAAATGTCGCCCATGTATATATATATATATATGAAGAATCTAAGAATCATAGAATCTATGAAGACTTCAGATTCTAAAGCCTCTAAGTGCCATCTGAAATTTTCTTCTAAATTTTCTAAAATTTAAAATCAAGCTCATATGTTTAGGTTCAGCAATTTCACTTTAATCCTTTTCATTGCCATTAAAGTGAAATAACTGAACATAAACATACAACTTGATAAAAATAATCATTTTAGAAGAAAATTTCAGATGGCACTTCACATCTGAAGTCTTCATAATATATATGACTTTATTTTAATATTTTCAGTTTAATTTTAATTTGTTTATAATTTTTTTTTAAATATTTATTTTAAGCTTAATTTTTATTTCAATTTTAGCTTTAGTAATTTTAGTACTTCAACTTCTATCAATCTTCCACAAAAGAAAGAAAGAAATGTTTTATTTCAGTTAGCTGTCAAAACGACTTTCCTAATTTTCTTTCTTTCTTTATTTATTTATTTTCAATTTTCCATTTTTTTTTTTTTTTTGGTTTTTATATCAAATATTTCTATTTTGTTTTAGGTTTTTTTAATTAGCAAAAAAGTAATAGTTTTAGAAAACAATAGGAACACTGCATTAAATAAATCAAATAAATTGCAATTAATCACATGCATATTACAATATTTTTAATTGTTATCAACTTGCACATTTTGCTTCACACCATCAGCACAATAAATATTACTTATGAATACAATTGCATTAAAATTGGCATGAAACGGTAGCTGCCATAGTCTTTTCTTCCTATAGTGAAAAATGGCTTCTTAAACAAGAAAGAAAAAAATGTAGGGTGGTAGTGGCACTTGATTTAGTTCATTGGGAACTGATTGGATGATTGTGGTTTGCTATTGGTTGATCTATAGGTTGCCCCGCCCTCACACCAGTAAATATGTCTTCATAGAATGTCATTGCAAGAGAGAGAGGAAGTTAATTTGATTAAAGATTATGAGGGCACATGGGTTAAAAAAAATATGTTGATAAATATTTTATGATAAACATGTCGATATTCTATAAGAATAAATATTTGGATTTTTTTGTATTATCAAAAAGCACTTAATGCTTCCATTTGCCAGCTGAGTTTGTTCATCACTGTGTCATGCTTGTTTCAGCCATCCCCTCCTCCCTAACATCTTACATAATCTTTCTGAGCTACCTTAATCTAAAGCCCTAAACTGGGGTTCATTCTATTACTCAAGCTCAACTTGTTTTGGTGAAAAGGGTACCGCTGGGATGGTGTTTATATGTTTAGTCTTTGAAGCTCTGTCAAACCCTGATCTCCAAACCCCCTCAGACCAAACAAGTCAAGCAGACCTTATTAGCCGAGCGTCAGACTGGCTATGGCTGTGGCGTCAAACCACCAGAGAGGATATGACCTCTGACCCCAGCTTGTGCTTTTAATTAATGAATAGCACTTAACAATGGCCTTGAGCTGTCTACACACCCAGTGGCTGTATTTTACTCTCACAAGTCCAATCCATCACCCTCCCACCTGGTTGTAAAATATTAAGGACCAGTGTCCGACGCATAGATCTATTACCATATTGTAGTAACATATAGCCTCTAATACACTATTCTCATGTCTAAATGTATTTAGTTAAGTAATTTACACATGCAATGACCCCAAAAAAGAAGAGGGTGTTGACAGTTTGCGAGTAATGACTGAGGGGTCACGTGTGTAAAAGCATTCATTTTCAACGTAATGCCCTCTACGGGTCACACTGAAACCGATTTATAACAGAGAGGGCAAATATTTCTGAGACACATACACACTTCCCTCTGGCCTCTTTCAGACCAGCTCCCTGTAATTACACAACTTCCACTGAATGACAGTTCGGCCCCTCACACTTCAAAGTACCGGACCCTTCACACATCCACACGGCGGCTTCCTGCAAAAAAGGGTTGAAGTGCCTCATTTGTGATTTTTTTTTTCCTATAGATGTCAAAGAATTTGATCAGAATATTACAGTATTTATTATAAAAGATTTATCAGTGCACATCATTATTTATTTTTATTCATGTGCACTCATAATCTATAACCAAAATAACTTCCCCAAACTCTTGCAGTGACATCTCTTCTCTGATGATGTGTTTACTGGCGCAAAGGCGGAGCAACCTGTCACTCACATGACATCCACCAATAGCAAACCACAGCCATCCAATAAATTACTGATGGACAAAACCAAGGCCCATCTTAGATTTTTTCAGCTCCAATGTTATTAATTTTCTGTTGAACCATTAATCAGCATAATTTTAATTTCAAATCATATTTGAAATGACTAAATTCCAGGTGTAAACGTACACTATATATACCTGATAAGAAAGGACCATTTTACCTATATTTTGAATTTTGCACTTCATTGCGTTGTGTTTTAGGGTTAACGGAAATGTCCATAAAATTACTGGATAATGTCCAGGTAATAAGCTTTCTGTTATTTTACATATTTATTTTTTTACAGTATACCACTAAACATTGCATATGATTTCACTGAGCCATCAAATAACAAGCTTAAACTTTATATACTTATATAAGAAGTCAGCATATACACTACAGTTCAAAAGCTTGGCGTCAGTAAGATTTTAATGTTTTTGAAAGAAGTCTCTTATGATCATCAAGGTTGCATTTATTTGTTTATATTTATTTGTTATATTTCTATTTGAATATATTTTATGATGTTTTTTATTTTTGTGAATTTTCAGCATCATTACTGCAGTCTTCAGTGTCTCATGATCCTTCAGAAATCATTCTAATATGATGATTTGCTGCTCAAGAAACATTTCTTATTATTATCAATGTTGAAACAGTTGTGCTGCTTAATATTTGTGGAAATTATGAGATTTATTTAATAGAATTCTTCTTATAGAAAGTTCAAAATGACAGCATTTATATAAAATTATATAGTATTATAATGTCTTTATTTATTTTTTTTAATCAATTTAATTTGCCATTGCTGAATAAAAGTATTCATTTCATTCACAAAATAAATAAATAAATAAATAAAATCTTCCTGACCCCAAAGTTTTGAATGGTAGTGCACTGTGTGTATCTACAGTATATCTCCATTTCCTGGTGTTCAAATACTCTTTGGCTTCAAATTAAATTTCGTGACTCATCTTGGAGCTGTTGGTTTGGTTTATGTGTTTGAACTCTTTGTTTATTTTTTTTTTATGAATCGTAAAAATATTTACAGAACCAAAAAACTGGAGGAAAAAAAGAAAAAAAAAAAAAGAAAGGGCAGTCACTGTTGTTGGCTATTCATGTGATTGACACACACTGTAATCCAATCAGCTGATATTCTCCTTTCCGTAAGTTTCTGTAATCACAGAGACACTCTGGAATGGAATTTAAAAGGCATCGCTACATTCTGTGGAAAACTACAGTAATAAAAGGCTTGTGAAATATTGCATATCCTTATAGACCGTGCAAGCTGAGATCTCTAAGTGATGCATTGGAGTACAGGCTCTGGTGAGGGTTTTTAACAGGTAACAGATGTGTTCTGGCTCAGTTTCCTCCAGTACCGTGTGTTTATTTGACTGTGTGCGTGGTGTGTCAGGACCCCTGGGTCTCCAGCAAACTCCCAGTCCTAATAAATTTTCATTTATTAAAGTTACACTGACATTACCCTAAACAGTCAGACTGGCTTGTACTTCCGTTATTTGGAAATGTGCAGCATACACATTTACACATACACAATCACAAATAGACACACATTTTGTGCAGAACACCATACTGGCGGCTAAAAAACCTGACTTGCAATAACAAGATGGAAAGAAATTAGGAATACTTGAGAGGTCACACCCTAAAACGACTGCCAAAGGAAAAATGTACATTTATTCCATAAAAAAAATGATCATAACAATGCTTTATTCGCTGACAATCAATGCTAAAATTGAACAGAAGACAGTTATAGTTGCAATAATTTCCATACACTATTGCTCAATGCACTGATCCATATGTAAATATGTTTATCCCGTTCTCAAATTCATCTGATTATTCTAAAAGTGACAAAAGAAGAAAAAAAAAAAAATCAATTAAATTTGATTTCATCTGGACAGCAAATCGTTTCCACTATAAAGAACCTTTTGTGCAACTGAAAATGGTTCCATGGATGTTAAAGGTTCTTCATGGAACCATAGATGGCAAAGAACCTTTCATTTTAAAGGTAGTTTACATGTTTACGATGACTAAATGTTAAAAAATGTACGCAGTTGAACATTATATCCTGTGAATGGCTCCTAAGCCTGCTCAGAGAGCTTATTACGCATAGTAGTTTAAGTTGGAGTTGACTGGTTTGTGTCTGAAAAGAAAAGAGAAATGAGAGAAGACAGCTTTGACAGTGATCACAGAAATTGCCCTTTCTACGTTGACCTCCGGCCTTTTGTCTTATAATGGTTAAAGAGTGGATTTGTATAAGGAAACTTATTGAAGATCAGAGTACAAGAAAACTTTAAATCAGATCATGCTTGCCTTAGCAAACAGTATGAGCAATAAAAATAGCAAAATCCTCACGTTCCGCTCCCTCTTGAGCTTCTTTAGATGTGTAGTTCAGTTCATAAAACAAGGGCAAAATAAGTGAGAAAGGAGAACTGTTATTGCCAAAGCTCTGACTGGATATTAGAGAAGATGAATCAAAGAGAAAGAATGAGTTTTGACCGTACAAGAATCCGAGAAGTTCCTCTGAGGTTTTAAAGAACCTAAATCCTGCTCAGAGACATTGTTTTCTTTAGAGTATTGCAACAGTATATTGCTTTATATCACCATTCTGAGAATTGAAAAATATTAGAGTTTGCCCCAGAAAAGGGTTTATCGCAGCAATAAATTGAAGAGAGAGACAAAAAGGCAAAGGCACTATTTAGGGAAACTTTCCATGTGGAAACAGCATCGAGAAAGCTAAAATGTTTTGTATCTCAGAAGACGGCACATACATAAGGCAGAGAAAATGTGTTACTTTTAGGATTCATTTACCCAAAAATAAAAACTATTGATTCAAAGTGCTCCATTATGCAATTTTAAAGGTTCCTAGTTTAGTTTTAGAGGTCTGCTACAATATGTGACCTGATCCAGCAAAACGAGTCACAGTGACCCAAATTTCAAAATTGAGATTTTGGTATCAATGGAAATATGAGACAATAAGCTTTAAAATTTTATCCAAAGTCATACCTTGAATGGTTTTAAAGATATATCCATTTGAATTATGGTTGTCTGCCCACTTTTTCAAATTGAAAACCTGAGAAAATCGCTTTTAAAGTTTTTTGCCCGTTTGTTTGTTGATATCTTTCAAAATCCATTGCATTAAAAGGGATAAACTATTAATTTTACATCTTAATTTGACCAAAGACATTTTTATATATATATATATATATATAAATGCTAAACCAGGCTGAAGCTCAAATTATTTGAAAGTATTTATTTGAATTAACACTTTAAGACCTGAATGCTTTTTTAGAGGTTTTTTTTTTTTTACCCTGAGCGACACACACAAAAGTAAAGACTCATAACTCCAAAACTGTAGCAAGGAGAGTCAAAAGATAGGTATCATTTGATAGAAAACACTTAAAATTTTAAGAAAATATAAATTACATTACATTTGGACATTTTCTTGCTGAGAAACAGCTGATAAAAGACAAATATATATATACTTTTTTAAAATAATTTTTCTTTTTTTTTATTTGACATGGAATAACTCAGGAATACAATAAGATCACTAAAAAAAATTTTTTTTGGTGATGCTCTCCTATATGTGAGCTGCATCTGGTTCAAATTTCGTGGTGATAGCATAAAGAATAGTTTGAAAAATTGCTGTTCATTTTTTCCGCTGCATTAAAAAGATGAGAGTCTAAGCTTTAAAATGATATCTATGTTGTGTTATTCCACGTTGGAAAACGAACATGGATGGGTCCGGGAACATTGGATACACAATGCATCCCGGAGAGATGAGAGACAGGTTTTTAGCCAAGTATGTTAAATCATTCCGTGAGTAATATCTTGTGATCAACGCAATATATTATATTGATTTTGGATTAATTTTAATCTTGAAAGTCTGCTTTAAATATTGATGTGCCATTTTTATGATCTGTGCATTTTTCATGAAGTTATGAGCACGTGAAATATACATACTTGTATTCAGTTAGCGGCTGTGCTGTTTTTGTTGTAAAAGCATATTACTCAGACTCAGAGGGTGAAAACAACGCAACAGAAGCATGTTGGCTTGATATGAAAGCTTAAAGTCTCTGGTTTTGTATGCAAAAAGAATTTTTGTGCTACCTATATGGATTCAATTTTTATTGGCTTTTACAGAGAGAGACGCAAATGGGAGTTTTATTTTATACGGTGCGCTAGTCTGACAGGAGGATGGCTGGACCGATCGCGTGCCTGTCAGTCGAAACGGGGCTTCCCATTGTTAAAAATCAGCATTTAGGTCAGTGTGTTTACATTTCTAAGCTTTTTGATTGGTTCTATACAACGTGTAACACCATATTTGTAGAGCAGAGATAATGACGTTTCAGGGATACCGGGAAATGCTCATAAGTGACGAGAGGAGTTGAGAAGATCATTTCCAGCGAATTTAGTAAAACCATGTCAAATTTAATAGCCATTTAAATACCTTTACTCAATTATCTGGACTATGAAACTTTGGGAGATTATTTTTGAAAGTCTGTTCTTTGAAATTAGCTTTAAAAAAATATATATATATATATATATATTTTTTTTTTTTCCATTGTTTTTCCACATTATTGGCCCATACCTTAAAATAGAACGTTGCGACTTCCGACTCATCTTGCCAGATCAGGTCACATATGGTTTACATCCATCCTAGGTCAAAAAACCTCAGTAAAGGATTCGCTCTCTCTAAATCCCTCCTTTCTGAGAACCTACTTCGCTCTGATTGGCCAGATGCCCCAGTCTGTTTACCGTTTACAGCGCATGTCAAAAACCAATTGGCCATTACTATATCTGAATTTCAGCTCCGGAGGCTTCCACAGCAATTGTGATATGAACAGTAACGATGACGTCTGTTTTACCGTATCAGATTTGCTTCCGCAGTGCAGAAAACAGCATCTTCTCGACATATCGACAACCCGAACCAAACTCTTCCAATCTCAGCTACAACTACTACTACAGCTACAGAGCAAAATCAATCAAAGTTAAATCAACTCTGCTCAGATTACATATGGTCCCTCGTTATGTAGTGTTAAAGTAACACTGAAGCAGAGTTAAAGTTAATGAGATGATTAAGTGATTAAGTTATGATTGAGCATTAGTGATGAACACCTGCTGTTAACAAGCATAATCACTGAAGAGAAACACAATAACTACAAAAGGACTTCCAGCCACAGCTTTAGATGAAATCAACTGAAGATAAAAGACATTAAATCTCTTAAGATCTGAATAAACATCTCCACAAACAGCATATTATATCATTAACTTTAACTCTACTTCATTGTTATTTTAACTCTATGTAGAGAGGGACCATATGTTCTCTGAGCAGAGTTGATTTAACTCTGGGGATTTTGCTGTGTACAACTGTTTGATCAAAGTAGACATTGTTCGCAGGCAGCAAATAAGTCCATAGGCTGGCATTATGTACATCTGTCAAAAACCTGGAATTGAAGACTCAATTCAGGCAGTTCAGAAAGAGTTCTTACTTTTGGGAGACATTGGCTCCATTTATTGTGCATATTGATCTTCAAATCTTTGCAGACCTTTTACATTTACAAGCAGCTAGCCTATACTAACTACATGAAAGGTAATATCCGAAAAGAATAATAAGGGCACTTTAAATTAACTAATGGGGTTAATTAATGCTACTGACGTCAAACCTGGTGCAGTACTAATGTGATTTGAGAGTTATAGGGTTGAGAGCTAAACAGAAGTTTAATTCAATAATGCCTTAAATTACAGTCTATTCAAGCACTTGAAATACAGTGCATGTGTCATATGGACAAATTTTATTATATATTTATCCTTTTTGGAGCTCAAAAGCCCCTAGTGACCATATACATTCATTGTATGTGAAAGAACATAATTCAAAACATCTCGTTTCATGATCTACAGAAGAAATAAAGTCATGAAGTTGAGTAAACGATGACAGGATTAATTCATTCTCTTTAATTCCATGTGGAGTGTGACATATTACCCAAACGTTCCTAAACAACACGGTGCGAACAAGTTAGTTTCAGTTTGTTGAAAGTTTCACCGTCTCTGGGCGTGTGTGTTATTCAGAAGACAGGAACGCCATCCCAGCGTCTCGGTTCATTGCTGCTGCTGCTACGAATATATTTTCATTCAGCCAAAAATATCTCCCTCCCCTCACTATTTAAAAACAGAGAGGCTTCCAAAACTCTCGGAAACATTTAAAAGGGGCTTTTGAAAGAGTCTTCCCTCCACCTGTGCCTGGCTTCCACCAAAACAAAGTATCATATAAAGATATGATATTTATTATGCATTAAACCAAACATCTCTAAACACAAACACTCCCATATCAGAATTAATGTGCAAAAGCTCAGTGGTGCACTGGCAGAAGAGGTGGAACAACAATTTACAAAGAGAGATAAGGAGTGAAAGAGGGGCTGGCAAAGTGAAATAATGCCACAGGAGGAATGAGTGAGAAGAAGAAACGATGCTTTGTAGAGAACGGATCAGTATTTGTTCCTTCCATTAGAGGACCAACGTTGGTACGGTCCCCATTTCAAGTTTAACTAATTGTTTTACTGGAGTAATTTGATATGGCTGGTAAAACAGTGCATTGCAATTAACCTTACCCTTTTAATCTGTCCAATAGAGGAGCATTAGTGCTTCTACGTCCCAAGCGAATGAAAACCAGCTGGAAGGAAACAGGCTCATAGTTCAACAACAAAGCTTGAATCTGATTAGGATACAAGGACGAATGACAGAATTAAGCCTGAGGCATATAAATGAACGCTCAGCCCTTATGGAAAGTCTAACGCTTTATCCGAGGAGAGAGGAGGAAGACACATTGTTTGATTTAGTGGAGCTCCTGTCCGAAACAGCGGCCAACAAAGACTCAGCTAAACTCTTCTAAGAGTCATTTTGAACAGGAGCCAGGTCAGGATGAGGTTTGTGTGGAGTAGAAAAATTAAACAATGGTGGCATGAAAGGTTTGGATGTGAATGCAGGGAACAAGAGTACTGGGTTTCATTATGAGGCTAAACCCCAAAGACAGAATGATCCTGTAATCAATGCGGTGAGGATATTGTGCGCCGTAGAGATGAGCATACACACACACACACACACTTACACTACCAGTCAAAAGTTTGGAATAATTAAGATTTTTTTTTCTTCAAAAATATTAAGCAACAAAAATGGTTTTCAACAAAAAACATGAAGAGGACCTGTTACCACAACTTGAATAAATGCATGGTCGCAAGTTAAAAATTCTAATTTATTGTTTTGATTAACCCTTTTAAGTTGCAAACATCATTTTGTAGAGTTCTGTTGACATAATAATATCATTGTAATGTGTAATGTAAACTCATATTTCTGCATTAATTGTTTTGTTTTGTTTTTAAATTAGGTTGTAGTAACTTAATGTAATTGTCTTGACAAGTTCAGAAATTAGGGAGTGGATTTCTAGTGCAGCATGCTTTGCATAGGACTGAAGGAGAATGTTAAAATTAAGTGTTCATTTATTTGTTTTTAGTGAAAGGAAATGCCGTTATGTTTGACATTTAAAAGAGTTCCTGTAATGTTTTTGTGGTTAACATTATACCATTTTACATGAAGGTAAACACTACATTAACTCTACAATGACTGCGCTATAATACCAGTGACAAGTAATATCTTACTTGTTCATCAAATATACATGTTAAATAAGTTGTGTTAGCATATGCTATGATAGTAGTTGATTTGAACTGAAATAGATCAGATTAATTGGTTCCAGGGCTACAATTCTGGTACTCCGAGTGACTTTTTTTGAGTAATCAACTTAAAAATGTGTATTTATGCTAAAATTATTAAGTTCCTCAAATGCAGCTTGTTGGTTGAATGTAAATTCATTCAAAGTTATCATAAAAAAAAATAAATGAATGCAACAGTTTGCATACATTTTTTTTTTTTGAGTTATTTTTTTTTTGTTGAGCCAACACATTTTTTTTGGACTGTAAGAAATGTTTTCTTGAGCTCCAAATCAGCATATTAGAATGATTTTTGAAGGATCATGTGACACTGAAGACTGAAGTAATGATGCTGAAAATTCAGCTTTGATCACAGGAATAAATTACATTTTAAAATATATTAAAATAGAAAACAGTTTTTTTTTTTATTGTAATAATTTTTCAAAATATTAGTTTTTTTATTGTATTTTTTATCAAAAAAATGCAGCCTCGGTAAGCTTAAGTGATTTTCAAGTATATATATATATATATAATATTTTATACATACAATATATAATTTAGCACTCATGTTTTTGTGTCCAGACGTATTATGAGAACCAATTACATCCAATATGGTAGCACTTGGCTTTACAACCACTATATTGATAGTTAGCTGTCACTCACTCCTCATGGATTCAAGTTCCTGTGATCAGAGGGGGATGTTCATTCCCTGTCTGTTTCCCTCCATGCTCTTGATAACCAACCAAAACAACAGTCCTCTGCGGTGGACCTACTCACGAATATTTTGGAATGCTCTGCATACGATGTGCAGAGTCCCAGATGGCTTGTGGTTGTGCAACTGCTGTTGGTGTGCGTGTATTTATGTTTTCATATGCATGTATGTGTATTATGAGGTTACTGGTGTAGAACAAGGCCCTGGGGTGGGTTTTATTAGAACCTAAATACAATAGCGAGAAAATAAATACGATCCATTTAAGGAAACGACTTCATTTCATGACATCATGACTCTCTCCAACATGACAAATACGATAAGCTTTAATTAATGACCAGTAAGTGACCCTTCTGATTATGTGGTCGTTTACTATAGGCTTATCTTATTTTAGTTGTGTTGTAGATAAAGACGGGATTATTCATTCAGTGATAAAAATGACAGTTGTTAAAGTATGTCTCAGGTTGCAGTCATGTGAAGGGTCTCTGATGCAGTGCCATTGCATGTCAGTCACTGCTTGATATAAATTAATTTCTATTGGGCTAGAATTTAAGATTGAGCGGTTTCTTGCATCATCTTGTGTGGCCGAAACCAAAGCCAAGACATCCAACCATCAAGCCAAGACATCTGGCAAGAGGTCGTTTTCACTTTAAGATTAGATTTGTAACAATGGGAACAGCTGTTCGTCAAAAGTCTCTGTGGATTGGTGCCTTTTTCATTTCTTCTCACACACACACACATGCACACATTTATGTATTGCCATTGATTATTAAATATTTTTGGCTAATTTGATCAGGCGTGTCGTATTTTCAGATCATTTAAAACTATTACTATTAGATATTCAGCACCAAAAAAATCCACAGGGTATCTGTGTTCCTGTTCCTGCCATTAGTTCCATTAGTTATGTAACGAGCATCACCTGGGAGGCGAACCGACCTTGAGTCTCTCACGAAGGAGCTCCGGGAGCATAAAAGGAGGAGCGACGACAGTGAAGGACGAGAGAGGACCAGGCCTTGACTTTACGTTATGTTTTATTATGTTTGTGTGGCATTACTTTAGTTTTATTCTTTGTTTATTTTATTAAAGATTATTGTTCGAACGTTCGCCGGTTCCCGCCTCCTTCTTCCCACATTTATGAACCTAATCAACCAATCAGATTTGAGGTACAAGTTTACCGTTTATGTCAAGTTTAGGCTTGCAACCAGGGTTAGGTGCTTCTACATCAATGTCATTCACCAATCTTTCACCTCTGATTTTAAGGATAAGTTATGGGTAGGATTAAGTTTAGGGGTAGGAATAAAGTTAAGACTAAATTTTCACACTGGAATGTTGTTCCAGGATCAACAAAATATGTTGACCCAGGAACATGTCTTACTTGGCAAAATCACGGTGACCAGTAGAAGTGACTGTGTCACACGGCACTGCTGAAATCCACACGCATTTGGCAGGTTGGCGGGTGTTAAAGGAACACTCCACTTTTTTTGAAAATAGGCTAATTTTCCAACTCCCCTAGAGTTAAACAGTTGAGTTTTACCGTTTTCGAATCCATTCAGCCGATCTCCGGTTCTGGCGGTACCACTTTTAGCATAGCTTAGCATAGTTCATTGAATCTGATTAGACCGTTAGCATCGCGCTTAAAAATGACTAAAGAGTTTTGATATTTTTCCTATTTAAAACTTGACTCCTGTAGTTAAATCGTGTACTAAGACCGACAGAAAATGAAAAGTTGCGATCTTCTAGGCTGATATGGCTAGGAACTATACTCTCATTCAGACGTAATAATCAAGGAACTTTGCTGCCGTATCATGGCTGCAGCAGGCGCAATGATATTACGCAGCGTCTCTCACAAACGTCTCCATGGTTGCAAGGCATGTTCCCTGTGCAAGCAGGGGCTCACGGGCGCTGCGTAATATCATTGCACTGCTGCAGCCATGGAACGGCAGCAAAGTTCCTTGATTATTACGCCTGAATGAGAGTATAGTTCCTAGCCATATAGGCCTAGAAAATCACAACTTTTCATTTTCCGTCGGTCTTAGTACACGATTTAACTACAGAAGAGTCAAGTTTTAAATAGGAAAAATATAAAAACTCTTTGGTCATTTTTAAACGCGATGCTAACGGTCTAATCAGATTCAATGAACTATGCTAAGCTATGCTAAAAGTGGTACCGCCAGAACAGGAGATTGGCTGAATGGATTCAAAAACGGTAAAACTCAACTGTTTAACTCTATGGGAGTTGGAAAATGAGCCTGTTTTCAAAAAAAGTGGAGTGTTCCTTTAATGTCAAGCCCTGGTTATGTATATTTCACATAAAGTCACATAAGACAGTTTATACAGATAATATATATGGCAATAAGCTGCTTTGTGTCAGAGCTGGAGTGATTCTGCCCCCCTAAACTATGGCTAATGGATTAAAAATGTGATCTACAAGCTCATATTACAGACTTTGAGTCCAGGCATGATCACTTTTGGAATGAATTCAGGGCTTCAGACTCTTCTGAGACCCATCGAACGTCTAAAGGCATATTGAATCCACTGTGGGCAATTAGACTTTATGTTTGGAACAAACCACACATAAACAATTAGCAAAGCTGTGGACTATACATTGTGTGTGTGTTTTCCTCAGCATGTCTATAGGGGCTCGTGAGAGTACTTAACCTTATGTTTATGTTCAGGTCCCTGCCTCGCGTGTGTGTTGATGTGCGTGTGTGCGAGCGGTTCTCTCCAGGGTCACGCGTGTTTACGGATTGGTTGTTCTTCTAATTACCAGCATGTCTGAGGTAAACTCTGATTGTCTCACTTCTCCCTCGAGATAAATCGCATTAGTCAGCGATATCCCTCTCCCCTAATTTATCTTAATCTCACCCTTAATTTCTCCCTTTGGGCGCTACCCGCTTTTTCCTTTGTGCACCTTATCTTGCAGTCTTCTAAACCAAAAGAAAATCTGAAAAGAAACAATGTGTTGGAAAAGGAGTGCAGGTTACCATTGGTCTTTCGTTCGCTTTCTCCTAGACGCGGCACTCCAGTGTCTCTTGTTTCTCGCACGAGAAAGCAAAAGCCTTCTGGGAAGAGCCTTTGTAGTGGTTGAGAGGTGAATAGGGGTATTTGAGTAAGATGGGACGATTTTGTTGTCAGATGTGTCTATGGATGTCATGCAACTCTGCTCCAACCGTCTTTAGTGCTTAAGTTCAGAAATGATAATAACTATTAGAATCTCATATCAGACTTATGATTTTCATAAGCAGACGATAAAAAAAAATCTCAAAATTACATTTAATGACCAAAATGCCCTGATTCACAAACATATGATTCTTATGAGCCGGTTCTTTTTAGTGAATCAAAAACATACAATCAAGATTCTTTATTGGCATCGATGGTTCCATGAAGAACCTTTAACATTCATTAGCACAAAATGTTCTTTAGATTATTAAAATGTTCTTCACACTGCAAAACCTTTATTTTTTGGAGTGTATATTTCAGAGGTGATTAATTTATGTGCCAAATAAGCACGTTTTTTTTTTATCTCTGTGACTGTCACTGTCTTCATGTTTTGTCTGTGTTTGACATTTCAGAGCTAAGCGATGTAAGTTATGGTCATTAGTCCATGTGGATTAGCTTCAGACGCTCTGGAGTGTGTCAGACCCTGATTAGTGTGGATTACATCCCACCTGATTCAGGTACAGGACTAGTAGATTAATGGTCATCTAACTAAAGACCTTCACCTTATCAGCAGTGTGGGAAAGTGGAGAGAGACAGACAGGATCCTCCTACAGATTTCATCAAGTTTTGTGTTGAATGGTCTAGACCTTTATCTGAATGAAAGCAGACACACAAAAATACACTTACTTTAGACAAACTGACATTTTTGGAACAGATACAGTGGCAAGAAATGTATTTAGACACTCAAAGGGATAAATTCCCTCAAAAAAGATAATTCTGTCATCATTTACTCCCCATAATGTTGTTAAATTTTGTTGCATGACTTACTTTCTTCTATGGAACACAAAAGATGATACACTACCAGTAAATGTTTGGAATAATTAAAAATTCAGTAAAAACAATAATATTAGATTTTTTTTTTTTTTTTAATCTTAAAAATTCCAAAGTTCTGACAGGTAGTGTATTTTTAAAAATGTCTCAGTGTTTTCTCTCAGAATAAAAGTCCACAGAATCCAATGTTGTTTCAGACAGCACTGATTTTCATTGTATGAACAAAAACAGTTGCATAGAAATAAAGAAATGCATACGGGCTTGAACAAACATGAGGGTGAGTAAATGATGACAGAATCTAGTAAATCTTCCCACACTTAAAATTCTCTGAATGTCACTGCATTTATTTTGAAGAAAGAGCACAAGCACATTTTAAGCAAAACATTTCTTAAAGCTAAATGATAAGAATAACTAATCAAAATTATAACTACTCTCTAAAAAATGCTGGGTTAAAAACAACCCAAGTTGGGTTGAAAATAGACAAAACCCAGGAATTGGGCTGTTTTGACCCTGCAGTTGGGTTAAATGTTTGCCCGAACTGCTGGGTTGATTTATTTAACTCTGCTATTGTTTATAAATTACTGTATTGCTTGCTTAAAATGAAACCAAAGTATGTTGCAAATGAACATTTATTACTATGTTTAATAAATGAACATTTATTAATAAGTTCAATGAATACAAAGTAAACAAACATTTATTAAATTGCTTATTAATAAATGTTCACCTTTTGATTATTATTGTTGCCTCAAGTACTTATGTGTCTGATTTCCAACCTACTTTGGGTACATTTTAAGCCAGCCATACAGTAATTTTTAAACAATAGTTGAGTTAAATAAAACTGCTCAGCACGTGTGACAAACATTTAACCCAACCACTGGGTTAAAACAACCCAGTTGCTGGGTTTGTCCATTTTCAACCCAACTTGGGTAGTTTTTAACCCAGCATTTTTTAGAATGTAGATAAAACAAAAAGTAAAAATGATGTGTATATGCGTCAGGGTTTGGTCACTTCGGTCGGGTTTTATTCTTGGGTTGGTGAACGAGCAATTTCGAGTTTGCTCAGGTTATGCACTCTTCCATCCACGTGAGTCGCTTTGTGTGCGGAGCATGGTATTCGGACCCCATTTCTAGTTTGGTTTTGGGTTAGTGTCGAGGTTCGGACATTCGTGCTCCATGTGTTTGTCTTCCGTTGTGAGCATTTGCTTGAAACCGTACGCTCACACACAAAGACAAGACAATAGGACTGTCAGAGCTCTCTCACCAACCCAAGAATAAAACCCAACCGAAGTGACAGAACCCTGACATATGTATTCATTACATGAAAAGAAAGACTTCCATAACAAAGCAGCACATGATATGTGAGGCGCCATACACACCAAAACAATTCCTACAGATGCCACACATGCCTGACTAATACAAAGGCTTAAATGGCCCATTTTTGAACATAAACAGGATTGCCCTCCGCTCACGGCCCATCATTACTGCACATATGAGGTCATCTGTGTTTAGATTCGCTGCATGTATGAGCCTATCCCACTGAAGCAACACAAAGAAATCATACAACACCAATAGAGCACTGTCAGACCTCACCCTATCTAATCACTTGGCCCTCTGCTTGAAGCAACAATGCTTATAGGACGCTGGTCTATTTAGGGGAAAGCACTCGGGGTCCCACCATTGCTCTTTTGTCCAATGGCAGGCGGAAAAGATAACCCCGACCTGATAAATCTAGCTGTGATTGAATCCAGAGGGAAGCCTTAGCTGTTGTTGCTAGAGGGAGGAAAGGAATATGTGTGCAGTTTCCCAGTATTATTAAGGATGTCCAGAAAACAGCCCCATTATGCATTTGTCTGGTTAATTTACTTATCAAATGGCATACAGATAATATTTTGTCAGTGCCCAACCAGTCTTTCACTGAGACACAACTCTTAACTCCTCCACAGGATGGAAACATCAATGGAGATATCTGGCAGTTTTATGAGGTAATGCTCTTGCAATAGTAAAATCCCTTTCATACCAATTCGAACTGTCATGCTGGTAAATGTAGCCATGTTCTCATCCCCAACTCAATGTCAGAGCCGCCGAAGCGGAGCGTCATGATGAATGGAGCCGGCAATGACCCAGAATTTCATTTCCAGTTTAAATTACATTATGAAGAAACAACGCAACATGCCAGAAAAAGATCAGCGATCGGCTTTTGGAAAAAAATGGAATGCTTAGATCAGATTTGGCTTTTAATCGTCCGGTGATGCATGCAATGCCATTTGGCTGAACCAGGATGTAACAGAGATTCAGAAAGATCAGAGGTCACCCCTGCAGCCTTTCAATCTCTATGAACATCCAGTCAAGAAGAAAGAAAGCAGCGTATTATCAGTCTCATCTTCATAATGAAATCAGTCTGTTTTGGTTCAGCGTGCGTGTGGGTTTGTTTAACAATATTTTTGTGGACAAATCTCTCCACAGAACTTAGCTAAATGTGTCATTTGGTTTGCCATAAACATCATTTATTAGTTTGGTCAGATAATGATTAAAGCAATATTTTGGAAGCTTGTTTCCACCACTAAATAAAAAAATTAAATGCGTAATTGCAACTTTTTATCTCACAATTCTGACTTTTTTCTCAGAAGTGTAAGATTTAAACTTGCCATTGCGAGTTATAAAATCAGAATTGCGTGATATAGCTTAAAGTCAGAATTATATAAAGATATAAAGTCGCAATTCGGACTTTTTTTCTTGCAATTTTGAGTTTATATCACACAATTCTGACTTTATTACTTGCAAAAAGAAACGTATTCTGACTTTATATCTTGCAAAAAGAAAAGTCAAAATTGTGAGATATAAACTTGCAACTGCGAGAAAAAAAAGTCAGAATTGTGAGATAAAAAAATAAATGTAACAAATTAGTTTTAAAAGTAGCAGTACTTGTAGTTTTAGAATTATCTTAAAACAAAACCAGCAGAAATCTACGGTACATATGCCAACATAACATCATGGCAATTCGCATCTATTCTACATTTTGGCAAATTGGTGGCTAATTTGTACGTTTTCGTATGATTCACATTGTATGAATTCATGTTTCCCTTTGAGAATGGGTTGGTACATACTTTTAAACGTTTAAATGGCTACGTCAGGTAAACGTGTGTATGTGTATATGTGTGTATGTGTGTATGTGTGTATGTGTGTGTGTGTGTGTGTGTGTATGTGTGTGTGTGTGTGTATGTGTGTGTGTGTGTGTGTGTGTGTGTGTGTGTGTGTGTGTGTGTGTGTGTGTGTGTGTGTGTGTGTGTGTGTGTGTGTGTGTGTGTGTGTGTGTGTGTGTGTGTGTGTGTGTGTGGGATGAATAGTGATTCTGAATGGGTCTCTGGGATAAGGTTCCTGCAGTGGTGGGATGCCCATAAGGACATGGATAAGGGTGGATCCTCGTCGGCTTGCTTATATTCTAGGCATTCCCAGAATGCCGCGCTGGGAACGTGGTATAGGATCTCCTTTCTGGTTCACGCATCTGCCCCCAGCCCATCATCGCCCCAGAATCACGAGCCGCAGTGTTTTGACACTGTAATAGAGGAATCAGAGGATACTCAGAAAGACAAACAGAATTCGAAAGAAGAAGAGAGAAACACAGAAATAGAGTGAGAGGTCAGCAGGATAACTGGGTTCATATCACGGCTGGAGTGTGTGTGTGTGTGTCGTTCTCTCTGTGACAAGCGGCGTTCTGTCTGTAACAGGATAGAGTTGCACTACAACTTGTTGCGTGATGCTAAATAAATGCTGGCATGTGTGCCCAGAAACATGACGCTTTGGCTGAAAAGGGTCACTCACCTCATGTCCACAGTGCCTGCTGATGCACAAGTCTCTGCATTAATGACAACACATGGATCGCCTGCAGCCTTTATATTCCTCTGCCCTGTCACATAATGGTGTTGAATGGACAGCAAAGCGTTGCTAACAAGGACATCAGTGAGATAATACAGGTCTTTAAAATCCCTCTCACTCCACTCCAGCTCCAAGTGAGCTATCATGCTATCTACATGATCAACCTTAAAGCAGCATCGTAACTCGAATTAAACCTGGCAAGAGAAGTAAAAATGTAAATAGAGAAAAAAAGATGACCAATAATTGCATATAAAAAGTATATAAAAAGAAATAAGTATATAAGGCAACATAAAATACAGTATGCTCCTCAAGTGCACAAGACCTGCTCCAAATGTCAGCATGTTTCTAAGCTAATGACACAGTACAAACTATTTTTGATCAATAATTTGTACCTGTGATTCCTTAGTGCCATGTAGTGTACATTATCGTAGTAAATTTATTGTGCCAGACACATACACACTGCTCAAATCCACTTCTATTCCTCTCTTGCCCCAATTGGCCAGCTCTGTTATTCCAAATGGATATATTGACCCACCTTCAGCCCATTAGCCCAGTAACACAAGGTCACAGAGATGCAAAATCACCCATGTGTTTTCTGCCAGATCTCCCTCATGTCATTAGGCCAAGTTCATTAACTTCTGTGTAGTCTGTGATCAATAGCGCCTCTGTACCGAATTCCCCACTCTGCTCCGCAGGCTCTGTTATTGACTAGAACAAAGTGAATATATTATACAAACACAACTATGATCAATGACTCACGCTGCCTATCAGGTTGAACTAATGGAGAATACAAGCGCTTTCAGAGAGGGGTCAAACCCTCCGTCGGACTTAATTAGCAAGAAATTCCGATAAGCTGTCTGAATTGCACAAAGCACTGATGTGAAACACTGCTGAAGCTCTGTGATAATGATGGACACATTCATTAGCATTTACTACACAAGATCTCATCGCTAGTGATGATACATGAGTGAATATCAAAGACGGATCAAACACTACGACTGGATTGACTGTCGCCAATTAATTATACATGATGAATATGTGGCGGAAACATAAATGCTAAATTAAAGTGGTGATTTAAGACTATATGTCACCATGTGGGATAACAAAACCAGTCATAAGGGTAAATTTATTGAAATTGAGATTTATACATCAATAAGAATAAATAAGCATTCCATTGATTTATGGTTTGTTGGGATGGGACAATATTTGGCCGAGATACATCTATTTGAAAATCTGGAATCTGAGGTGCAAAAAAAAAAAAAAAAAAAAAAAAAAAATACATATACATATATATATATATATATATATATATATATATATATATACATATATATATATACATATATATATATATAGTATATATATATATATATATATATATATATATATATATTTTTTTTTCTTAATGAAATGGACAGAATTTGAAATCTGAGACTTTTGTTCCATATCAAAAGCAACACAAAGCGTTAAAGCCTATTGCGATTTATTGGATGGGAGGCGCACAATGCACTGTTTAATCATCAACTGAAAACAGCCTACCAAGAGATCGACTATGGTTTACGAATCGATATTGGTCTCATGAATGCGCAAAACAGCAAGGAGACATTTTAATTGTTTATTAATAAAGTAATGTTTTCTGAATCAGTGTCGGCTGCAAAGATGAAGTTGATATTGACTATCATCTATGGATGGGCTAGAGAGAGAATGCACTTCATTCGGTTTAGTCTACATAATCAGAGTAGCCTATTTCTTTTCGTTTTGAATTAATTCGTTTTCGTTAAAGTAGGTATTTAAAGCTTTCTGTAGATATATTTCTCATGTATGTGAGGCAAGCAGCCGCTGAGTTTCATTTCATTTAGCCTGTAAGACGCGCTCCAGTTCACGCGCCATTGATCGCGCACGCGCCTCCATGTCATGATTATATTGTCTGTTATATTTGCTTCTTATTTATTACATCCAGGCAATTGGTTAATGAAACATTGATTAAAATTAAGATACAATTTTTACAAAACGAAATTCACTTTAAAGAAAGGCTTTCTAGAAAATAAAACTTAATGAAGTGTTTAAAATCATGTCGGACATGTCATGTCTCCGGATATACTGCGCATCTCATGATGCATCATGCTGTTAACTTTTCATAATCAAATAGATGAATTTAAAATATAACATAGGACTATTTAAACATAAATATGAAACTATGTTTTCTTTAATGGCTACCAACACATAGCCTATACAACAGTCACGTTACAGAGAAATTTCGCGTGTGAATTACCCGTCATATTAATTTTCATATTTTAATTATAATAACACATTTAATTGCTTTTATTTTTGTTCAAATGTTATAATAACACATTTAATTGCTTTTATTTGTGAACAAAAATAAAAGCAATTAAATGTGTAATTATAATTAAAATATGAAAATTAAAATGACGGGTAGTAATAGATTATGACGGAATTTTTACGACCCTGTCCGTCAAAATGACGGACAATGTTAAAGTCTAACGCAACCTCTGAGATATATATATATATAGAGAGAGAGAGAGAGAGAGAAAATCGCCTTTAAAGTTGGCCAAATGAAGTGCTTAGCAACACATATCCACTCACAAAAATAAATTTTTGATATATTTATGGTAGGAAATTTACAAAATACCTTCATGGAACATGATCTTTAATATATATCCTAATGATTTTTGGCATAAAAGAAAAATTGATCATTTCGACTCATACAATGTATTGTTGGCTATTGCTACAAATATACCTGTGCTACTGATTCTGTGGTCAATATATTGTCAAATAATTAATAACAATAATAGTAATAATAATAAAACATCAATAAAATAACCTATTTTTTGTGATGATATTTTATGATGTTAGAAGTATAAAAAGTATTGTAAAAAAAAAAAATAGATGACAATCTTTAAAATCAAAATTAATGCTTCATTCATTAAAGTGATTCGTGGTGCATGTGCCTAAACAATTATTTTTATACTTTAATATACTGTATGTAATTTGGTTTCCATTAAAAAAAATGATAAGCAGCACAAATACAGAGTTCTGTCATGAAACTCTAAAGGCTAATAGGTCCATAACTCAACCTGCTCGTATTAGGTCATTATCTATAAGACACGGATGATTGGTTCCTGCTGTATTGGTAGCCAATAAGGACGTGTGCTCAATCTTCAAATACATGGGTAGCATTTGCCTTAGCAGTGCAGCGCGCTTCAGAAACCCTCCACCTTCCCCAGTGCCACCTGTATAGATCTGCTATGGGTCATTCATGTACGCTATATTGTACAGCAGCAGCATGTCTTACTTGCTCACAGCAGCGTGTCATGTATGTATTTGCAGTAGCAAGTCTGTACTTGCTCTGCAGCAGCAGAAGCAGCAGCAATAAATGTAGCAGCAGATCTATTCTGCCAAGTCCAAACATGTCAACATTGTCATACCCATTACCACATTACATTATACGAATCTCAACATAACACCGACTGTTACGTAACATTCGGGATCATTAATATGTACGCTTCCAATATTTGCATATGCCAGCCCATGTTAAGGCAGTACACAAGGGCAAAACGTCTGGATGTGCACAGCTGAATCATCAGACTAGATAAGCAAGCAAGGACAATGGCGAAAAATGGCAGATGGAGCAATAATAACTGTCATGATCATTGATAACATGATATTTTTAGTGATATTTTTAAATTGTCTTTCTAAATGTTTCGTTAGCATGTTGCTAATGTAGCCTACTGTTCAATGTGGTTAAAGTTACCATTGTTTATTACTGCTGTCGCTATTTTCATTATAAAACACTTGCAGACTGTATAATTCATAAACACAACTTCATTTTTTATAAATCTCTCCAACAGTGTAGCATTAGCCAGTTAGCAATGGAGCATATAGCCTCAAACTCATTCAGAATCAAATATAAACATCCAAATAAATACTATACTCACAGGAATCAATGCATGCATGCAGCATGAATAACGAACACTTTGTAAAGTTCCATTTTGAGGGTTATATTAGCTGTGTGAACTTTGTTTATGTTGGTTAAAGCAGTCGAGAGCTCGGGGGCGGGGGAGTGCCAGATTTAAAGCTTTACATTGATAACTGGTACATTATTTTGGCTGCACAGCAGCTCTTAAAGAATAGTGTCAATGCAGGCAGATTAAAGCACTGTTGCATATCAAATGTCAAGTGTCCCCAACTAAGCAAGCCAAAGGAGACAGTGGCAAGGAACCAAAACTCCAACAGGTGACATCAGGTGGCAAATAGGTGTTAAAATGGAGAAAAAAAACCTTGGGAGAAACCAGGCTTAGTCGGGGGGGCAGTCCTCCTCTGGTGAACAGTGCTTTGTTACGACTCAGGTTGCTATCCGATAGGATCATGTCTGCTATGTTGTATTCCTTAGTTTGACCTAGTTTCTGTCTGTCAGTCTGTTAATCATAATTAGTTTCCACCTGTGTTCATTTACTCCCTCATTAGTTCCTTTGTTGGATACATGTATATAGTCTGTGTTCTCCTTCAGTCTTTGTCCGTTCTCATTAATGTTAACTGTGTTTTGTCATTAAATATCATTATTCATATGTTCCTTCGTCCTTGTGCTTTCCACTACCATGTTACTTAACAACTGTATGTTTCATCAAATAAATGCAGCCTTGGTGAGAATGAGAGACTTATTTCAAAAACATGGAAAACAATTCTACAGACCCTAAATATGCATAAACTCTGCTGCAGTCTGTTCCAATATCACAGTGGAAACGGTGTCTTACTAGATGTTATGTTTGTAATTATGCCTTGTGGAAGGATGAGAAATGTCTACTCTGGCCTGAATAACCAAAAACACCTGCTACTATAGTGTGAAGTTTGGCCTTGTTCTAAATCACTCCATAAACACACGCATTAGACACAGAGCAGTTCAGGAAGGAGGTGGTCTTTCATAAGACACTGTCACTGGCATGTAAGCAGGTGTGTGTGTGTGTGTTTCCTTCTAGGGCCACACATCAAACACAGCTGTATGCTTACAGCTGACGATCCTGAGACTGCAACTGTTCCTGCATCTGTCTGCACCTCTGGTACGAGTGTATGTGTATTCCTGTGCTTGAGCAACTCTCAAAAGTCCACATGGAAACAGCAAACATGCATATATCACTCTATAGACACCAGGAGACATGTAAATCCAGAATGTGTTCAGTCATAACTTACTGCTGTCTGCGTGTTATCCCTACCTTAATCATGACACATTTGTGTCTTTCACTCTGAGCTCAGCTTTTCCATGTTTCTGACGTAATATTTAGAGACACGGAGATAGATAGATAGATTAGATAAGATAGATTAGATAGATAGATAGATAGATAGATAGATAGATAGATAGATAGATAGATAGATAGATAGATAGATAGATAGATAGATAGATAGATAGATAGATAGATAGATAGATAGATAGATAGATAGATAGATAGATAGATAGATAGATAGATAGATAGATAGATAGATAGATAGATAGATAGATAGATAGATAGATAGATAGATAGATAGATAGATAGATAGATAGATAGATAGATAGATAGATAGATAGATAGATAGATAGATAGATAGATAGATAGATAGATAGATAGATAGATAGATAGATAGATAGATAGATAGATAGATAGATAGATAGATAGATAGATAGATAGATAGATAGATAGATAGATAGATAGATAGATAGATAGATAGATAGATAGATAGATAGATAGATAGATAGATAGATAGATAGATAGATAGATAGATAGATAGATAGATAGATAGATAGATAGATAGATAGATAGATAGATAGATAGATAGATAGATAGATAGATAGATAGATAGATAGATAGATAGATAGATAGATAGATAGATAGATAGATAGATAGATAGATAGATAGATAGATAGATAGATAGATAGATAGATAGATAGATAGATAGATAGATAGATAGATAGATAGATAGATAGATAGATAGATAGATAGATAGATAGATAGATAGATAGATAGATAGATAGATAGATAGATAGATAGATAGATAGATAGATAGATAGATAGATAGATAGATAGATAGATAGATAGATAGATAGATAGATAGATAGATAGATAGATAGATAGATAGATAGATAGATAGATAGATAGATAGATAGATAGATAGATAGATAGATAGATAGATAGATAGATAGATAGATAGATAGATAGATAGATAGATAGATAGATAGATAGATAGATAGATAGATAGATAGATAGATAGATAGATAGATAGATAGATAGATAGATAGATAGATAGATAGATAGATAGATAGATAGATAGATAGATAGATAGATAGATAGATAGATAGATAGATAGATAGATAGATAGATAGATAGATAGATAGATAGATAGATAGATAGATAGATAGATAGATAAGATAGATAAGATAGATAAGATAGATAGATAGATAGATAGATAGATAGATAGATAGATAGATAGATAGATAGATAGATAGATAGATAGATAGATAGATAGATAGATAGAGAGATAGATAGAGAGATAGAGAGATAGATAGATAGATAGATAGATAGATAGATAGATAGAGAGATAGATAGAGAGATAGATAGAGAGATAGATAGATAGATAGATAGATAGATAGATAGATAGATAGATAGATAGATAGATAGATAGATAGATAGATAAGATTCGTTTGGCAAAACATACAAATCAAGAAAACGAAATTTAAACACTTAGACTTACTGTGTTGAGATCTATAACAATGATTAGTTTTCTGTCGATTAATGTATCCAAACAGTTGCTCACCTGTCTAATAAAACCCCTAATATATTAAAGCTTATTTGGTGTTTCCATGGTTTCTACAAAATAAAACAGGAAATTGAGGATAACGCGGGTATGATGTCATTGATAGGCGACACACAGACACGGTCCTGGTTAAAATTGCTAATTTCTCTGAATTTAAACATTCATTGGAACCATTTAGGATAATGTAAGTACACAAGTCAACAAAATATATAACATTGTTTTAGTGGTTTTTGGATATTTTAATAAAACAATCTTACATATTGTGTCTTTAAAATATATGTACTTTCTCATCAAGAGTGAAGTATAATTGATGTAGCCACACACTGGAAAATTAGCACATGCAAACTCTTAGTCAACATGGCTTGAAAAGGTACAGTGACAACTAAGGGAAAAAACATGCAACAAAGGTGAAGTACAGAGTCTGGAAAATATGAATCCATCATTTTTGAGGGAATTTCATGGAAGTCTTAACAGATCTACTCCCAAACGCTTTGAGAACTTATATAGTGTAACAGTGACTCTGCTAATCTCACAGAGTGAAACCGTCATGCTGAAGGATAACATGTTATAAAGAAGCATTTATACAAGCACAGAGTGACAGCTATAATATCTGAGGAAGAACTGGTGAAATATGGGAACAATTAATTTTTCCCATCATGTGCTGCTTCAAGCTGTCTATACTGGCCAAACCAAACCATTATATAGGAAAACTGCGGTTTCAAATGATCCTCTTCTGAGTGAAGAAAATAGAGTTTTTCAGTAGCATTCACCCAAATGTTTTAGTCATAGGATACATAATCCTTTTCTCCCCACCATTGAAAAATCACAGAACCCACATGATTGCTAACATAATATTTGGTTAACTCGAGGAGAAGAGCTTTGTAATAGAATTGAGAGATGGGCTCTTGTTTTCAATCATCCGCTTAATTAAGGCTTCATTTCTCCCTGGACAGCTGCAATTATTGATGGTTTCCATAGCAATGAACTTGTGGGGCAACATTTATCATGTTCAAGCTATCATGCTAATTATTCGTTTTTGTGTGAGCTTAAACCCAGATGACATTAAAAGAATGAAATAATGTATGTCTTTAGTTCTGTTCTCCTAGAGACTGGCCAGGCTCAGCTGCAGTACAATTGATTCCCTTTAAGGCTTTTTCATCAATGCTAATGCTGCACTTAAAAAAAAAAAAAAAAAAACAAGCTTTAACCAGCCTAAGGTGGTTTGCTAGTTTTATCTGGGGTGCGTTTTCCAATTGTTTATTGGCATTGTTAGCCAACTCTGGTCGCAAGTTCCACTGAATTGTGTTGGTAATGACGGAACTTGCGACCATTGTTGGCTTCGGGAAACGCACATCAGGTCAACCAATCTTGCGAAGATGGTGGTCAGCTGGTTTAGCTAACTGGCTAAAATAGCTGACAATTGCCCAAACCCCTGTAAAATCATCTAAACCATAGCTTTCTGGATATGTATTATGGTAACACCATGGTATTCTTGAAGTAGCATGTAAATACATGTAAAGTACTAATCTAATCTTTATCTATTTAAACCGCCATGGTAAGCATGGGCTTCCCCAACTCATCTGATGTCTTAAGGGCCGTTCATACCAAGGACAATAACTATAAAGATAACGATAAAGATATAGTTTAATTATAGTTCACACTACAGCTATACTGATAACGCCACAGAGAGACGATATCGTTGGAATCACTTTCAGCTAATGAACGATAAAAACATCGACAGCCAATCAGAATCCATCCTGCTGTAACGAGCTCTAGCATTTAAAGAGACAGACAAGCATGCGCTTAGAATAAACAGAACAATATTGTCTGCTGGTGTGGACGCTAATATAGTTATCTTTACAGTTATCGTTCTTGGTGTGAACACACCTATAGACTGCCCCTACCACCAAGGTCACACCAGGTCAACACACTATAAGTATACTTAGCCGTATAATTTTTGAGAACAAGGTCAAGAGATACTATAACCAAGCCAGGTTTGAACTGGGCCCACTTTAATGACCAAATCAACTCCGGTTACAAATGAGAAGGGGCCTCCCGGGCCCCAGTGCTCGTCACCTCATGCTCTCCTCAACAATGCCCCGTTAAAAACCCCACCACGGCCTGACGACTACTCCTCTTTCCCACGGTGAAGAGCGCCTGGCCCCGTGCCCCCCTCCACAGCATATAAAACAGCCAAGCTTGAGAGGAGGCCAGCTTCGGAGAAAGATGGGGCGCCATGCTGCAGTGTACTTCATAAATTATAGGCTCCCTAACACACACACACATAACAATTGCAAACTATAAGAAGTGTGCCCTCTTGTAGCTGCCCTGCCTGCCATACCTTTAGGGTCTGTGGTCGATGCACCGTGCTTTCGTTCCAGCCATAATGAAGGATTTCTTGTCATAATTCATGGCTCAGGTAAGGGTGGGAACATTTTGTCTTAATTAGGAGAGCGTAAGTCGCAGGTTTATTAAACTTAATAGTGAAATATAGCTGTGTCCGGGCTTAGATGGATTATTAGGGCGCCAACAACCTATAGTTTACACTGCTTCAGAGAACACTGCGAATTGATCTCATTAAGGATGCCTTGCACAGGAGTTTGCACATGTGATGCTCTATCATGCAAGTAAAATCAAAACTTTTACTGCAACATACTCCACGTCGGCATTTGTTGACCGATAAAAAAAAATAAAAAAATAGAATAATTTAATGGATGGCAATTAAATTCCTTTTATATAACACAATTAATTAAAGGGGACCTATAATGCCCCTTTTACTAGATGTAATATAAGTCTCTGGTGTCCCCAGAATGTGTCTGTGAAGTCTCAGCTCAAATTACCCCACAAATCATTTATTATATATTATAAATTTATAGGAATTTGCCCCTATTTGGGTGTGAGCAAAAACATGCCGTTTTTATGTCTCCCTTTAAATGCAAATGAGCTGCTGCTCCCGGCCCCCTTTCCAGAAGAGGGCGGAGCTTTAACAGTTGCTCAACAACAACAAAACTGAAGAATCTCACGCAGCCAAAATAACTATTGTCAGTAACGGTGTTCAGCCTTACATTGTTCAAACCGGAGTCGACATTGATTGGAGAGACTCAGGAAGAAGTTACAACTTTTAGAATGCAACTGGATGTTTCAGAATGGTTAGTGGATACATTTATGGAGTTGATTCAACTCATCGACTAGCATATGCCGTCATGTTAATCTTTTGTGCAAATCCAGCATTGAATTGACCCTCGTTTGTGAAGCAGCCCGGCGTAAAATGACAGCAACATTGTACTACAACAACTCTTCCTCTTCTTCTGTAAAGCAGCCCAACATGGCCTCACCCCCTTTGTTGCGTGTTCCCGGGGGCAGGGTTAATGTAAATTTTGGGGTTTGTGATGTCACCAACCCGGGAATAAGGTTGTTGTAGTCCCTACCAGCCGTTTGTTCTAGTCCTTAAGAAGCCATTTCTGTAAAATACAGTATCTCCCTTTGCATTGAACTTTGAACTTCATAACTTTGCAGATGTTATGCTCAAATAGCATTATTACACACTAACTAAAGTTAAATAAGTGAATATAAAAATGATTTAAATATACATTAGAAATTCTTTGACAACCTCCAAGTTCATTTACTGTTGTACAGTCACGCGGATATAACGTATCACACTATCAAATTGAACTGACAAGACTCTAATAACAAATAATTGTTTATTAGCCGTGCAATGTATAAAAGTCATTGTTAGCATGCACTGGTGTATATCGTATGTGCACTTTGTGAGGAAATGCATATACTCAACCGTCAGCCAACACAAACTTTCGCTTTATAGCTAGCTGGGACTTATATTGTCCTCTGCTTCTATAAAAACCACACATGCATGGCAAAAGTTCTCAAAAGACTGATTCAGGTTACATACCTCCAATTGAAAGTCGTCTTTCTACGCTGTAACCAATTACATATATTTAAACTGCCTAGTTCCACACACACACACACACACACACACACACACACACACACACAAACCAAACTACACTTATTTTTTTATGTAATTGAAAACTATTAGTGATACTACATCAACAAATGACTTCAGATAAAGCTGACTCAAGCCAAATGGGTTCAACCACAAATGCAATTCAATAGACTTCTAATTACCCAACTTACTGTTTCAGCAAATTCCCCATTATGAGTTAAACGAATTTATGCTGGGTTGTTTTGCTTTGTGAACAATATCAATGAAAATTTGACTGTTGTAAAACTAGTCAAATCTGGTCAAAAGCAATGTTTGTTTAACCTGCCTGTACAGTGACTACTTCCAGGGGTTGTTTACTTGCGCCTAAAGGTTCATTTGCTTGATTATGTATGTATATTTCTCATTCTGCGGCCTGTATATCCCACAGCAATCTTGATTCTGTCAATGTTGACTCTGTGAATGTGGGAAATCAGTCAATAGTGTGGTGCACTGGGAATTTTCAGTGTCAAGCATCAGGACAACTTCTCAATGACAGACGCCAGCTCTCTAAGCTAAACCACATCACTTGACATCATTGCAAAGGACGTTTGCTTTGTCAGCATCCATAGTCGGGCCTTTTTCTGGCAGGTTAAGGGATCTTTAAACCGAATAATGTCAGAGGTAGAAGGGTGGAGGTCTTCGAAAGGGTTGTGCCCTTTTCCCTTGCTTATTTCCTGTCTCCTGATCTCTCTTGGCCTTTCATGCCTCTTATGCTAACTCCTTATGCAGACTGACAGGGAGCAGGGATTGGTCGAGACCTAAAGCGTTGACATAGAATGGCACTGATCCATCACCAACCTTTTACTCTTTCTCTATCCTCACTTTCCCTCAGTATCTTCCGGTTTCTGTCTGCGTCTCTTTCTTCAGATGTATAGCTCTTCCACTCTCATCATGGTGACTTGGGGACCAACAGATGAAAGGAGATGAGTTTCAGCCATCAGAACCACAGATTTGTACAGATGGTCTGTCAAGGTCATCAGATCTCTAATGCTGAATGCAGGGGTGAATAAAAGAGATATATCAGATGGGAAAAAAAACACAAATAATAAAATTTCCTTTTCTGACAGGATGAGAGAAAGAGTAAGGACGGAAACATACTTTACATAAAGGTATGTTTGTGTGTGTGCTTATTTCAGTTAGTAGTCAAGAGAAAATGTGTAATTTTAGTTTAAGTTTTAGTAATTTTGTTATGTGTATTTGTCATTTTTACTAGATGAAAAATATTTCTATATTGCTTTCATTTATTTCTGTCATAGTTTTTTTTCAACTTAAACTAAATTTTAGTTAGTTGCAAATCTTTAATTTTTAAGTTGAAGTACTAATAACTAAAAGTGAAATAAAAGTGAAATTGATATAGAAATATTTATTTTTAAATCTAGTAAAAGTACAAAAGTACAAAAAAGTACACATAACAAAATTACTAAAACTAAAATAAAAATGAAAACTTAAAACATAAAACTAATTCAAAATTTGGCCGCACTTTAGATTAGGGTCCAGTTCTCACTATTAACTATGACTTTTGCCTCAGCAAACTCCTAATTACTGCTTAATAATAGTTAGTAAGATAAGGTAGTTATTAAGTTTAGGTATGTAAAATATGATTAAGGTGTTAATACGAGATTTATAAGCACTAATAAACAGCCAATATACTAGTAATTTGTTTGATAATAAGCAACCAGTTAAGAGAGAGAACTGGACCATAAACTAAAGTGTTATCCAAAATTGTAATAAAAAGTTAATATTTGTGAGTAATCAAATACAAAAACCTCAAGTATTGCCTTCATTATCGTATCATATTTTCCTGTTCAGTAACTCTACTCTTCAGTTGGGTTCTACTTCCCGTAACGAGAGCTTGATTTGATTGATTTTTATCATGGAAGACGATGGATATTCTGTCAACTTTTGTACAAAGACACCCTCTTTTCCACCCTCACATCCCCCTTCACTCTCTCTCCTCCTATTTCTTCCTCTTTTGTAGCTCTCATTCCCAGTCTCCTGTTCTCTTGTTGGACGCTGAGAGAAAAGATAAGATGCGGAATCTGAAAGCAGGTATTTGTTTGGGGGTCAAGGGGATGGGTTGACCACGTGGTGAGACAGGTGGGTCTGGTGAAGTGAATCATTTGACCCATGGAAAACCAGTCAACCTGTTGAAATTGTTAATTTAATATTCCCCAATTTCACTGTATTCCTTCCACAGTAGTCACAGCTTGATTAACCGTATAAACCAATAGTCAAAGATTAAAAAATACAGAGAGTATAATATACAATCAAACTGATACGTAAACAAACGCACCTCACCAGAATTCAAAAAAGAGGTAATGAAAATAGCAATCTGCACAAAAATGGGGGGTGAGAGAGGGAAACTGTGACAATCAGTCCATCTTAAATTCTCTTCTTCCAACAAGACACCAGTCACTCAGTCAAGCAGAAAACAAGATCCAAAAGGTTCAAAATCACATACTGAGTAGGAACTACATTTGAATTCTTTAGCATCTGAATCTTCTCAATCTTTAACATTAGACACTGACACTGAAAATTCTAAAGCATTCATAATCTTTGGAAATTTTAACATATAATCTTTTTAAATCTTAATATTGAGCATATTTAGCATTATAATAATTAGAATTTTTAGCATTTAGAATCTTTTTTAATCTTAATATTTTAAATCTTGAGCATTAGAATCTTTAATATTTAGAATCTGCAGCATACAAATAGAATATTTAGCATTAGAATCTGTTTTTAATGTTAACATTTACACTACTGTTCAAAAGTTTGGGGTCAATATGTTTTAAAAAAAATTAGTACTTTTATTCATCAAGGATACATTAAATTGGTCAAAGGTGAAAGAAATTGTAATGTTACAAAACATTTATATTTTAAATAAATGCTGTTCTTTTGAACTTTCTATTCATCAAAGAATTAAGAAAAAAATATCTTTCTGCAAAAATATTAAGCAACTACTGTTTTCAAAATTGATAAGAAATGTTTCTTGAGCAGCAAATCAGCATATTAGAATGATTTCTGAAGGATCATGTGACTGAAGACTGGAGTAATGATGCTGAAAATTCAGCTTTGAATCACAGGAATAAATTACATTTTAAAATGTATGTAATAGAAAACAGTTATTTTAAACTGTAAAAAATATTTCACAATATTACTGTTTTTACTGTATTTTGGATCAAATAAATGCAGCCTTGGTAAGAGACTTCTTTTAAAAATATTTAAAATCCTAGTGACCCCATACTTTTCGAATAATCTATGGCATTTATAATCTTTAGAACCTTTAGCATTAGAATCTTTAGCGTAAGAATCTTTTGAATCTTTACCATTTAGAACTCATTTAGAACTTTAGCATATACAATCTACAGAATAACATATTTGTCTTTGTGATGTATACAGAAAGCTTGCATCATATCCATTGATTAGCCCTCATCTCCTGCAGGAAACCTTCAGATGCTCATCTCACCCAAAGCCCTTGATTCTTTCTAGATCAGCCATGCAACGGCGTCTACACCAACAGGGGCTCCACTGCGAGAATCCCAAAGGCATCAGTCTAGTAAGTTTCCTACTGCTTCCCAAGCCTCCAGCAGCCAAACCCTGAAATGAACTCCCAGCAAGACAGAGAACAACAACCTCTGCTTTCTTCACATGCATGACACATGCTTGCATGGGCCTGTGATGAAAGGCTGCAGCATCTATAGATCTCCTCTCTCTGTAGTTTGGCTGTGATTTTTCGTTATTTTATTTCTCTTTTTGATTGCAGGACAGAGCTGAAAAGGCAAGATTCTCTGAGGGCTGCGTAAGAGATCAGAAGTGTGTTCTTAAGAGTCGAAATCCCTGAAGTGCATTCATGTTGCAAGAGACATCCGACTTTTCTGCAGAACGAGTATCTTGGGTAATAAGATCAAAACACACAGCCCAGTGTGATGTGGAGAGTTTGAGAGGTTAGTTGTCTGGTTGCCCAAAATAAAGTGACTGACAACGGTACTAAAATGTATAAGAAATACAATATCTCCTCTTTTCACTTTCTTTAAATCTTTATCCATGAAGATAGCATCTTCATCATGCTATGCTAACCCTTGTACCAGCTCTTTCAGAATGACCCACACTTATGTCATTGAAACTGTGGCTCTGTTCTAAACCCTAGTGCACTGCATCAGTCTACATAGGCTACCAACTAAAATGGAACCTCCTGATTAAATTTAAATCATGTACATTGGCAGCAACTCGGTTCACAAACATGTTCCACACAAATACTGTAGCACAAAAATAGAGACTGATATTAGCATACTGCTAAGCTAACAACTCAATGGCCTAACAAGCACAAAACACATTATAAATATAGGGTGAAATAGCTTATTGTTAATTAGTTAGCTACTAAATAGTATTTTTAAATATTTAGTATTAAAGTATTAGTATTAAAGTATTAAAGTATCTTTAGATCTTTATTCATAATCTTGGATTCTTTTATAATCGGTAGCATTATAAGATTATGTTAAAGATTGTAAAGATTTTGAATGTTAAAGATTGTGTTTAAATGATTCTAAATGTTTAAGATTGTATGTTAAAGATTTAAAAAATATTCTAAATGCTAAATATTTTAAATGTGAAAGATATTTAAATAATCTCTAGCCTTCAGAATTTCTGGAATCTTTGATACAGTATTTAGCATTACCAATATTTGGAATCAATCAATATTTGGAATCGCCTTTCCAAGTTATGGAAAAAAACGAACTGGCACCGCGTTAGTTCCGTAAGTTGAAAAGGGAAGGCGTAGGATACAGTGTAAGCTTTTTGAAGAATATGAAAGGCGGTCTAGCGGAAGCACTTGCAAGGCGATCGTTTGTGTTTATAAAGCATATACATTTTTATTTTTATTTAGAAAATGATCAATTGTTTCGCTAGATAAGACCGTTATTACTCGTTTGGTGTCGTTTAAAGCCCTTTGAAGCTGCACTAAAACTACACTCTAACAAATGCTGGGTTGTTTCAACCCAAGTTTGGGTCAAAAATGGACAAACCCAACCATTGGGTTAAATTTTTAAATGCATTTTTTAACCCAATGGTTGGGTTTGTCCATATTTGACCCAAATTTGGGTTGAAACAACCCAGCATTTTTTAGAGTGTATAATTTTGACCTTCAACCATTTAGGGTCCACTGAAGTCCACTATTTGGAGAATAATCCTGGAATGTTTTCATCAAAAACCTTCATTTCTTTTCGACTGAAGAAAGAAGGACATGAACATCTTGGATGACATAGGGGTGAGTAAATTATCAGGAAATTTTAATTTGAAAGTGAACTAAGGGATAGTTCACCCAAAAATGAAAATTTGATGTTTATCTGCTTACCCCAGTGCAACCAAGATGTAGGTGACTTTTCTTCAGTCGAACGCAAATTATGATTTTTAACTGCAACCGCTGCCGTCTGTCAGTCAAATAATAGCAGTAGATGGGAACTTCAACTATAACAGTAAATAAAACTTGCTTAGACAAATCAAAATTAAAACCTGCAGCTCGTGATGACACATTAATGTCCTAAGACATGAAACGATCGGTTTGTGCGAGAAACTGAACATTATTTATATAATTTTTACCTCTAATACACCACTATGTCCAACTTCAAAAAACGCGTTCTGAAGACAGAAGTGATGTCTCGCCCATATACTTTATTGAGAGCTAGACATCACTTCCGTTGTCAGAGCGCGATCAGACCTCACTAGCCGGAAGCTGAACGAAGTTGGACATAGTGGTGTATTAGAGGTAAAAAATTATATAAATACTGTTCGGTTTCTCGCTCAAACCGATCGTTTCGTGTCTTAGGACATCAATGTGCCGTCACAAGCCGCAGGGTTTAATTTGGATTTGTCTATGGAAGTTTTTTCGACTCTTATTGTTCAAGTTCCTAATCACTGCTATTATTTGACTGACAGACGGCAGCGGTTGCAGTTAAAAATCATAATTTGCGTTCGACTGAAGAAAAAAAGTCCTCTACATCTTGGATGCACTGGGGGTAAGCAGATAAACATCAAATTTTCATTTTTGGGTGAACTATCCCTTTAACATAAAATCTTTAGCATTCAGAATCTTTAGAATCCTTAGCATTTAAAACTTTCAAATTAAGAATCTTTAGCATTAAAATTTATAAAATACATATACAATATTATATCCAACATTTTCCATACTGAGCATGTTGCATTGCATTGTGGGATTAAGTGATACAAACAAAGCTGCTTTTACATTTAAAAAATAAAACAATGGTATCTTATAAGACAGCATAACTTTGCTACCAACGTTTTGGAATAGCATTTGTGTTGGAAATGTGCCTATGATGTCCAACAATGCTGTCTAAGTACATTTCCATCTCTGTTGCCCAGGCTGCCCCACAGCTGCCCCTCAGAGGTACTTACAACATGACCACAAGCACAACCACAGCTCGTACAAGGCACTACTTGAAACCAAGCAAGACAACCGGACATGGAAAACAGTGACGTGAGGTATCTGGCGCCAACCAAGTCTTAATACAGAAGATGATGTTGCTTCATTTGGCAGAAGTAAAGAAAGAAAGAGAGAGAGAAAATTGAGAAATTATTGCTTAAGATTACTGGCAGATGAAGACTCTCAAATGTTTGGAAAGAAAGTGTCCTGCAGTTTGAGTTTGTACACAAAGTGTGCTCATCAAAACTCCATCTGCCAACCTCGGTCAGTGCAAAGGAATGCTCAGAATAACTTTTAATAAGGGGTCATTGTTGTTGAGGATCTTCTCTCAGCATTTCCCAGCTATACACTGAGAAAAGAAAAGGTGTTTTTATATGGGTTTTTGAGGCATCAACCCTTGAGTACACACACGTGCCGGGCCAAACCAGTCCTGTACCGCCGCATCTGGAACACACATGTAAAGTTGGGTGTGTCAGACATAACCACAGTAACCTGGTTCAGACCACTCTGGGAAAGTTTAGGTTAGGCACGTCTGTGGTGTTTGACACACAACACATGCCTTGTGGAGTTATAATTATCTGAGAGGTGTCATTTTTATAATAAAATGTATTATTTTATCACTTTCAAAAGAAATGATAGACCTGCACAATAAACACTATTTCATCTGATATACATAATCACTAAAATGACTGCATTTCATTACTTTAATTACTTAAAGTCAACATGAAATGGCATTCACAACCGATCATACTTCCAATATGTGACATTGTGAGTGAAAAAGGATATTCAAAAAGAAAAGAAAAAAATTAGAGACTTGATCTAACCAATTGAGAATTGATTAGATTGTAAAAAAGTGTCTGTTTCATATCAGAATGAGGTATGCAGTGAAATTTGCAGTAGATTATGGAAAATTATTTCCCTCCTAAAACAACAGCTCAAAGGAGGCTTTCAGAGTGAGATGGCGAACGTGGATGATCAGTTTTGAAAGTATCATATTAATGTATCTCAATGGTAACAAATCCCTCATAATTAACTACTATTGCTGTAACCTTTATTTCATTAACCTTAACCAGTAATAAATTATTGCAATAACTGTGTGGCGACCAGGGCGGGCGAGAGCCGTGAGGGAACGGCGCGAGTGTTAATGAGCTTCACCTGGGAGGCGCACCGGCCTTGAGTCCCTCACGGAGGAGCTCCGGGAGCATAAAAGGAGGAGCGACTACCGTGGAGGACGAGAGAGGACCAGGCCTGGACTTTATTTTATGTTTTATTGTGTTTGTGTGGCCAGCAGACGTCCGCGAGGGTCTGCCGGCATTACTTTCGTTTTTGTTCTTTGTTTATTTTGGATTAAAGTTTTGTTGAATGTTCGCCGGTTCCCGCCTCCTTCTTCCCATTTACGAACTGTGTTACATTGGTGCCGAAACCCGGGAGGAAGGAGGGACATGCTGTCGGAGAGCCCTCGCTGCTGAGGGGGATCGCGGTGCTGCTGAGTTCGGGCAGCGCGGGAGTGAAGACCGCGAGAGGCTGCCCGAGGCGGTGGTACTAGAGCCTAGTGAAAGGTGGGACGGAGAGCTCGAGGCCGTGCCCCTGGGACGAGGTGGGGTGGCTGCCGTCCAAGAGGGAGCGGAGGAGTCGCCGCCGTTCGCCGTGGGCCGGAGCCTGCTGCCGTCCGGCATAAAAGGGGAGGAGCAGGGGACGGGGGACTCGCGAGCGTCCAGTGCCACCGCATGGCACCGCGAATAAGAGCCTCTCGGCAGGCTGAGGACCAAGCAGCAGTGTGTCGGGGAACCGGACCAAGATTTTTTTTCTCTTTTTCCTCTCTCCCCTCTCTCGTCCTGTCGCTCCCCTTGCTTCCGTCTCCTTTCTCTCGTCTCGTCTGTCCTTACCCCCAGGTGCTGCGGCCGCCGAGACAGGCCCCGGGGGGGGAGTAGAGCGCAGACTCGGGAGTACCCCCCGGCCTGCGAGGGGCGATGGGGGTATGTGGCGACCAGGGCGGGCGAGAGCCGTGAGGGAACGGCGCGAGGCCGGTGGCGCGAGTGTTAATGAGCTTCACCTGGGAGGCGCACCGGCCTTGAGTCCCTCACGGCTCTCGCCCGCCCTGGTCGCCACAAACTGTTAGCGAGATTTTAGAAAGGCTGCATTGCGTGCAAAATAATGACAAAATTGCTATCTCTACTGGTTAATATTAAGTTGATATTATTAACAAATTTCAGATCAAATTCATTTTGGTGAACATTTGAAAGACAAAAATATTATTTTAAATTGTATGCACCCATGAAAAAGACCAGGAATGAGTATTAATAAAGTAAAATGGGTCAATTTTGATTTCATGTTGATTTCAAATTAAAGTGCCCCTATTATGCTTTTTTGAAAATTCCTAGTTTCAAATAGGTTTACATGCATCCAAGGTCAAAAACACTTTAATTTCCTCATAATATACATTACAGCATCACTGCTTTTCTTACAGTGAAAGAACTGTTCGATCAAGGATTCGCTCTCTCTAAACTCCTCCTTTCTGAGAACCTACTCCGCTCTGATTGGTCAGATGGCCCAATCTGTTGTGATCGCTCTAGCGTTTACAGCGCATGAAACAAAACACACATTACCATGTCTGAATTTCAGCTCTGGATGGAGGCTTCCTCAGCACTTACAGTAACAGTAACAAGTTGGCAGAGCCCTGTTTTAAAAGTTTTAGTCCACCTTTTAGTAAGCAACAATACAAAAACCTACAATGCCAGCAATTCAACACCTTACACAGATGTCTGAACCATCTAGATCTCTTTGTGACCTCCTAAAACCATTTCGTGAGTGATCCTCACACCAAACATCTTTCATATACGCCTTGTTCAGCACATGACCTCTGAGAGGAATCTCACAGTGATGGATGACCAGTGTGAATTGTGTGTGGCGACACCACCCAAAAAAACTGATAATGGCCTTACCTCTCCAACAAGCTGTAAAGACTTAAACGCCTCGCTACAGTATTTTACTATGACATAAGTCCCTTTGTGAGCAAGCCACGGTGAGGTAACCAGATAATTTCACGGCACCTTCGGGATGCAGCTGCTCCTGCCAACCCTGGAATTACAATTCTCTCTTTTTTCTCTTTCATTCTCTCCTCTGTCTAAGGATGTCCAACAGCGTCAGACGTTTCTCAGGGAACAGTGTTCCTGGAACATTTCAGTTTTCCAAATCAGCCATTAACGTGTCAATGAACCACCTTAGCTAACAGTTGAGAGGAGTAATTAAAAATGTATTTTTATTATTTATTCACGAGCAGGTGGTAAGCAGTCCATTTGACGATCACAATACATTTTTACTTATTACAGTCTCGTATGCTATAATCCAAAGTGCAGAACTATTGACAGTGAAGGTAAATGTAGGCTACTTCATGTGCACGATCAATCACTTTTGAAATGACAAACTTGGACTATTAACGTTTCATATTTGTTTAATCAATTGATCTTCTGTACCTGAGTTGACAAATTGATTTTGATTTCCAAAAACTGTGAATATATAGCAGACCTACTGCAATACCACCACAGACCACATGAAAAAGACCCCTTCATCATTGCATGATTTCACATGATCATTGAGTTGATACAAGTTAAAATGTTATGTTCTAAGTAAATTTGACATAAATACTTGGCTCTCACTTTTAAATATCAATTTTGTCTCAGATATTTCTCATAAATGGAATAAAAGTAGACAAATATTAGATAACTGTTGGCATACAACAAGCATAAGAGCTATAAAATCAATGTCAAAAACACAGCTTAAAATATCTGGTCTTGGGAGAGTTTGATGAGAAATGTTTCATATAGTTCATATTGAGATTTCTGACATTATATGGTCTGAGATTTTATGGGTCTATTTTTCTCAGGAAAAAAAAAAAAAAAATAAGCAAGAGACAAAACAAATGTCTCCAATTGCAGTTGCTCTCCATATAATTTCTCATGGGGTTTCCTAGAAGAAAAGGTTAAGATATTAAACAGATCTTTATTATTGAGCATATAATCTATACACTACCATTCAAACAAGGCAATTTATTTGTATAGCACATTTCATACACAATGGTAATTCAAAGTGCTTTACATAAAGAAGAAGAATAAAAATAAAACATAAGGAATAGAAATAACAGTAAAAACAGAGAATTTTGCTATCTGGATGGATGAGCTAGGAAGTCTTAGGGAGGTTTTTTTGTTGTTTTTGTTGTTGCTGTCCGTCAGAGTGGATCTAAACTTGGGGGGGTCAGAAAGATTTGTATTTTTTTCAAAGAACTTAATATTTTGATTGAGCAATGATGCATTAAATTGCTCAAGTGACAGTAAAGACATTATAAATATTACATTTTTTATTTTATTTTTCATTATTTAGCATTTTCTATTCATCAAAAATCCTGAAAAACAATGTATCTCAGCTTCCACAAAAATATTTGCAACTGTTTTCAACATTGATAATAATAAGAAATGTTTCTTGAGCAGCAAATCAGCATAGACTTATTTCTGAAAGATCATGTGAGTAATGATGCTAAAAAAAAAATGAATATTTTAATTTGTAATATCACAATATTTGCCGTTTTTACTGCATCTTTGAAAAAGTCTTACTGACTCCAAACTTTGTGTGCGTACTGTACTGTACACAGTAGATATCTATGGAATATTTATCCGAGAACAATAAGTACTTTTAGCAAAAAAGGAGACAAATGCACAGAAATCTGGAGCATTTTGCAGGAGGTTTGTAGTATGACAGAAGACTTTTTACCAAAGATTACTGTCAGAGGGACACATGGAACAACTTACCACTAACCCCAGTGGCCAAAACCTGTGAGCACACACACAGCAAACGC
>NC_090226.1:6560000-6675000 GCF_024489055.1 Chanodichthys erythropterus | reverse complement strand
AGAACCACTAACTCACATCTCTTCAAAGGGGCCGTGGGACAGTTATAGAATAACTGCTGTTCTAACACCATTATCACAGTGCAGACAGAAGGCTGCTCCTCCACAGAAACACCTCCCTCTCTCCTCATTGTGCTTTAAGTGCTGGGGAGTCTTGGCATCTGCCTGAGAGCGATGAAAGACAAATGAGAGAGAGAAACTACAGATGAAGGACAAACTCAGGGAGGTCAAAGCTGTATAGAGGACTTCTGCTGCACTGGATTTGCTAACGACACTCCAATTAACTGTATTTTTGTCACTCTGTGCACATGGAAGACATGCAAAGTGGATTATAAAACATAGCTGCATGTGGTCATGAAAAAGTACAGGACACACACACACACTACAATAACACACACACACATACAACTAATACATACATACATGTATAAGCCGATTTACAAAAACTTAAACTGCTACAGTTTTAAGGATTTTTTCCCCCCCCAGAAGATAATATAACATTTCACAGGACTTTATGTGGTTGTAAACGCACTTTCTTGAACATTGGTTGTGAATCAAATGTGTTAAAAAGGTCCATTTAAATACTTACTGTGATTTTAATGTGAATTATGATGAATAAACCGCACTGTGAGCCATATGAAAAACAAGGTTTCCAACAAGCTCAAAAAGGCAACTTCTACACGAATGCTTGATTTAGCCCCTGTGTCCAGCCATATGGGCAGGCATAAACAGACCTGATATTTTCATAACCCGGCGTCTGTGAGGTAAGGAGCTATAAGCGACAGACACTAACATAGAGATACAAGTTCTCGACAGCTGCCTCTGATATGACATCTTTCCTGGACCTTGATCTTGTAACAGCAGGACGGCTCCCAAAATAGAGCCAGCAGCCTTCCAACACCAGCGTTCAAAAAGGTGAAGAGCAGCAATTCGCGAATGTGCAAGGCGTTCTGTTTATATTGAGCAAATCCTGAGCTGGGAACTTCAGTGTTGTAATTGTAGTTCTACATCATTAGGTTTTAGCGCCAGACAGTCAGTGAAGGTATTAGACTGTCCACACTATTGATCAGATGTCTGACCAGAGGTCAGTATACAAATGGTGTGTGTGAATGCCAGACTTTCTCAACAAAGAAACATTCTTTGCTGATTAAATATCAGCTTTTGCCATCAAATCAATTAGTCATTAAGACAGCAAATTACTATAAATTGCTCTTGCACAAAGTCACAGGAAACATAATGAAAGCACTTATCATTTGTTCAAATCCCTATTAAAAAGTATTAAACTCTGTGCTACGGACAAGAATGATACATCAAATCATGCGGCAAATGTACCTTTACTTTTTTAGGCAATCAGATTTACGGTTACGGATAATCCCACAGACTTACAATGAAGGAGGGACTTGAGCCAAATTTGTAGACGTATAAACTTGGATACAGGCTCTTTTTGACTTGAGCCACACACTGACTGGCCACTTTATTAGATATACCTGTTCAATTGCTTGTTAACGTAAATATCTAATCAGCCAATCACATGTCAGCAACTCAATGCATTTAGGCATGTAGACATGGTGAAGATGATCTGCTGAAGTTCAAACTGAGCATCAGAATGGGGAAGAAATGTGATTTAAGTGACTTTGGACTTGGCGTGGTTTGTTGGTGCCAGACGAGCTGGTCTGAGTATTTCAGAAATGGATAATTTACTGGGATTTTCACACACAACCATCTTTAGAGTAAACAGAGAATGGTCCAAAAGAGTGAGCGGCACTTCTGTTGGTGAAAATGCCATGTGGTCCATGCCAGAGGTCAGAGGAGAATGGCCAGACTGGTTTGAGCTGATAAGAAGGCAACAGTAACTCAAATAACCACTCGTTACAACCGAGGTCTGCAGAAGAGCATCTCTGAACGCACAACACGTCGAAACTTTAAGTAGATGGGTTACAGCGGCAGAAGACAACACCGGGTTCAACTCCTGTCAGCTGAGAACAGGAAACTGAGGCTACAATTCACACAGGCTCACAATAGAAGTTTGGAAAAACGCTGCCTGGTCTGATGAGTCTCAATTTCTGCTGCAATGTTCAGATGGTAATGTCAGAATTTGCCACACATCTCTCGCCACACATTGCCAGCATTACTTTCCTTTGGTTTTTGTTTTATTTATATATTAAAGTTTGTTAAACGTTCGCCGGTTCCCGCCTCCTTCTTCCCGTATATACGAACTACGTTACATTGGTGCCGAAACCCGGGAGGAAGGAGCGACATGCTGTTGGAGAGCCCTCGCTGCTGAGGGGGATCACGGTGCTGCGGAGTTCGGGCAGCGCGGGAGTGAAGACCGCGAGAGGCTGCCCGAGGCGGTGGTACTGGAGCCTTGTGAAAGGTGGGACGGAGACCCGGATGCCGTGCTCCTGGGACGAGGTTGGGTGGCTGCCGTCCAGGAGGGAGCGGAGGAGTGCTCGCTGCCGGCTGCCCTCAACCGGAGGAGCCATCGCCGGCCGCCAGGAGGCAGTCGAGGATCGGGCCATCCACCGAACGTCCAGTGCCATCGCATGGCACCGCGAGGAAGAGCCTCTCGGCAGGCTGAGGACCGAGCGGCAGTGTGTCCGGGAGCCGGATCCAGAATTTTTTCTTCTTCTTTCTTTTTCCTCTCTCGTCCTGTCGCTCCCCTTGTCTCCTTTCTCTCGTCTCGTCTGTCCTTACCCCCAGGTGCTGTGGCCACCGAAACAGGCCCCGGGGGGGGGGGGGGGGGGGGGTGTAAGCGCAGTCACGGGAGTACCCCCTGGCCTGTGAGGGGCGATGGGGGTATGTGGCGACCAGGCGGGCGAGAGCCGTGAGGGAACGGCGCCTTGAGTCTCTCACGGAGGAGCTCCGGAAGCATAGGAGGAAGAACGACGACAGTGAATTTACATCATGTTTTATTATGTTTGTGTGGCCGGCAGACGTCGGTGAGGGTCTTCCGGCATTACTTTCCTTTGGTTTTTGGTTTATTTATATATTAAAGTTTGTTAAACGTTCGCCGGTTCCCGCCTCCTCCTTCCCGTACATACGAACTACGTTACAGTGGCTCTTTAATGTGTCGTGACAAATCACTGTAGAGCCTCAGTTCAAGCGGCTCATGAATCGATCATCTCTTCCTACTAGTTAATTTATATCATCAAATAAACATGAATGAACATCAGAAGGAATGTCGTTTCAACCGCCTAAGACGTCAGTACACACCATTTTTCAAGTCCACCGATGTTTATCTACTAACTCCGCAGACTGCTTTGATGGACAAAATGGCGGATTCGGCGTTATGATTGGTTAGATCGCCTGTCAATCAAACTCCCGGCAAAGGGTCAGTTGAGCATCGTTTAAATACCAGTCTACCTGAGAATTGTTGCTGACCATATCCATCCCTTTATGACCACAGTGTACTCATCTTCTGATGGTTGCTTCAAGCAGGATAACACCATATCACAAAGCTCAAATCATCTCAAACTGGTTTCTTGAACATGACAAAGAGTTCACTACATTCAAATGGCCTCCGCAGTCACCAGATCTCAATCCAATAAAGCACATTTGGGATGTGGTGGAACAGGAGATTTGCATTTTGCATTATGGGTTATCACATATATGAAGACTCATTTGCTATAATATAGCACTGTGTCCATAGCTGTTAGAATCAAATGCAGGGATAATGCTTATCCAACAGCAGAAACAGGTGCTCATGCCAGTATTCTGCTGGGGTACCTCGGCTCTGCCAGTCTGCCCAGCGGGCAAGGCGCAAACACATTTACCACTCCCCCGGGCGACATTAGCCCTGCTAGAGGGAGACATGTCAAAGCCTGTGGTGACAGTTAACCTTGGTAGAGATGGGGCATTCTGCCAACCGGCACACAGCAGACCCGCAGACAGACACAAGAGGACTTAATGAGGTCTGTCTCAAAGCCAGCGGGGAAACAGAGTCAGGTGTCTGCCGTTTTGAAAACACACTGCATTTATTAGACACATAGCTCACAAATGCAAAATAACTACATGCATGGCATCAAGAATATCACCCAGATGAGCTATAAACTAACATTGAAGTTCATAACAGCAGGTAAATACATTTTGCAATGTGTTTATGCAAAGCTGTAAATATATAAAGTTTCCACAAATGACTCACAAACATCAGTCATACACAAATAAGCAATTCTGAGTCAGAGTCCTGCAATCCCTGCTAACAATTAAGCTGAAATCCTATGAAGCATAAGCATATTACATCATTTAACAACCTCTAAGCTCATTGTAGATCTGTTTTGAGAGGTTTATATATTATTACTAAAAATAATACATAACATTTCTCTATGGAGAAACCTTACTGTTACGCTCTATGCAGGTAATTTGGGTGTTAGTCTTTTACTTTCCCTTAAGCATCACCACACAGTACAGAACAACAGTGCTGATCAGATTTCCTTTTCTCTGTCAATAACATGATGCTGAAACAGTTCTTCACTGCTGAACCAGAAACATGACACCATTGTAATTGTAGCTGGATTCTCATCTTTTCTACACCCTGATATCAGAATCCTTTTTTATGTTCAAAGTTTACTAGGTGCAGTGAATCATTTTTGTGATGGATTAATCAACTTACCATAAAATCTTCCAACTAAAGATTTTAGTTAGTTTTTACATTATAGGAAAAAAAAAAAACGTTTGAGCATAACATTTTTCCATTTTCTTTTGTGATCCCCTGCAACTGTAGGCGGGCCGCACTCAAAAAGTCAGTGAGTCGAAAAACAGGGACTTAGCACTTAGCATACACTGATGACAGATAAAAAGGTGATGATCCGTCATGTTTTGGCAGTTTTGTGAGGAACGGTGGTGACATTTCTTTACTGTCAGCACAGGAATCTGCTATTATCTTCCTACTAGTGGTAGTCAATGAGGGATAGTTATAAAGAGGGATGTGCTCTCATTTGCACATAGCGAGACAACTTTGCACTTCAGATGGGTGAGAGTGCAGCATTTGGCCTACCTGAGATGATTTAAAAAGTAAAGAAAAGCTTTTAACATAGCCAAAAGGGTATAAGGTCACAATGATCAACTGCAGCATATGGTGTAAACTGTCAAGTGCATTTGTATTTTATGAAAACTTGTTTCTGCCACTGAATAAAAAATAAAAAAGGTAATTGCGACTTTTTAATCTCACGATTCTGACTTTTTTTTAATCAGAATTGTGAGACAAAGTCAGAATTGCGTTATAAAGTCAAAATTTTTAGAAAAAAAGTCAGAATTGTGAGATATAAACACAATTTTTTGAAAAAAGTTAGAATTGCAAGATATAAACTTGCAATTGTGAGAAAAAAAGTCTATATAGAGTCTATAAGACTTATATAAAAAAGTCTATAAGAGTTTATATATTTTTCCCCTCAGAGTTGGACATCATAACTCACAATTCTGACTTTATAACTCGCAATTGTGACTATATCATGCAACTGTGACTTTATAACTCGCAATTGTGACTATATCATGCAATTCTGACTTTATAACTCGCAATATCGAGTTCATATCTCACAATTCTGAGAAAAGGTCAGCGAGATGTAAACTGGCAATTCTGAGAAAAAAGTCACAGTTACCTTTAAAATGGTTTTATTCCATGGTGGAAACAAGCTTCCATAGTATTTGGATACTGAAGTCATACTTTTAAATGTCTGAAAATCATAGCATTAGATAGCAAAATATCAAACCAACTGGATTCTGCAAACAATTGAGTTCATACAGGTTAAGTTCAACTTTTTGATGCCAAGGCCTCCAAATATGTGGATCTCTTTGCCCTTCCAAAAATACAAAACACCTATTTTAATGCATACACTATGAAAATAAAATATGAAGCGTGATATTATATAGACAACTAAATTAAATAATTGGCTAATAATTACATTGACATTATACTGAAGTCAAATTTACCACTCTTTTGCAATACACAATTTGAAAACAGTTAAAAACTTAAAGTTAAAGTATGCTCTGTAGTATGTACAGGTATATGATGTCTTAAAACTGTATAACCCAGTCAGGTCACAATGACTAACTAATTACAAACCAAAGGACTCAACGCATCAAAGACTCTAAGTTAAGTTAAGATATTTAATCACATCAGTCTATACACATCTGTCTACTTTTAGCCCATAATTACTTCCTACTGAGTGAAACCTGGATTCTTTAAAAGCCTGTCACAATCCACACTGTATCTACACCACGTTCTAGCAGAAAACCCGATGATAGATATTATATATCAGCAACGTGTATTAGCTATTAATAAGGCTCACACGCGTGTGCGGTTGCCAGGTTTCATTTAGTGCAGTGTTCCGTTCCACTTAATCCGTATGGTAATGATATCGTATTCACATCAGCACAATACCCCTATTGAGTGTGTCCAAACAGGCGCTGACGCTGTGCCAAGCCATCCACATCTGTTCTCTGTTTTCACCTGTGGAGGCATATCTGAGCCCAGCCCAGGCCCCATATGTTGAAATGACTCAAGGGACGAGTGCTGATTTTGGACCAGCTTCCCTGTCTTTGTATTGTCTTAATCAACGAGGACACGGGAGGTATATTGGCCCTTTTGTGCATGCTGCTGTAGTGTCATGTGACCTCTGAGTGGATTAGAGGGATGATGGCCGGCTCAGGTTTATGGCAACACTCACAGACACAGCACGGGAAAGGGTTATGGGACGGATAGTGCCTGTTACTGATGAGGTGAGTGGTGAAGAGGAAGAGAAAGAGAAGAGAAAATGGATAAATGATGCTGGGAGGGGGGAGAGAAAGTCAAAAAAGAAAAAAATACTCAGAGCTAGAACTTTTAAAATCCTAAATATAATAAATATAATATAATATAATATAATATAATATAATATAATATAATATAATATAATATAATATAATATAATATAATATAATATAATATAATATAATATAATATAATATAATATAATATAATATAATATAATATAATATAAAATATAATATAATATAATATAATATAATATAAAATAATAATAATATAATAATATAATATAATATAATAATATAATATAATATAATAATATAATATAATATAATATAATATAATAAAAATACCCAACTAGTCTGAGAACTTTTAAAATCCTAAAAGAAAAAATAACTATAAAAAGAATATATAATATAATATAATATAATATAATATAATATAATATAATAAATATGATATAATATAATATAATATAATAATTAGAAAGTCAAAAGAAAAATACCAAACTAGTCTGAGAACTTTAAAAATCCTAAAAGAAAAAATAACTAAAAAAGAATATATAATATAATATAATATAATATAATATAATATAATATAATATAATATAATATAATATAATATAATATAATATAATATAATATAATATAATATAATATAATATAAGTTATGATATAATATAATATAAGTTATGATATAATATAATATATTATATAATATATAATATAATATAATATAATATAATATAATATAATATAATATAATATAATATAATATAATATAATATATAACGTAATATAATAATAAATATAATATAATAATTAGAAAGTCAAAAGAAAAATACCAAACTAGTCTGAGAACTTTTAAAATCCTAAAAGAAAAAATAACTACATAATATAATATGATATATAATATGATATATAATATAATATAATATAATATAATATAATATAATATAATATAATATAATATAATATAATATAATATAATATAATATAATATAATATAATATAATATAATATAATATATAATATAATATAATATAATATAATATATAATATAATATAATATAATAATTAGAAAGTCAAAAGAAAAATACCAAACTAGTCTGAGAACTATTAAAATCCTAAAAGAAAAAATAACTATAAAAAAGAATATATAATATATGATATAATATAAAAGATGATCAAAAAACAGAAATAGTCAAAAGACTAAAAATATTCAACTAGAACGTTTAAAATAAAAATAATTATATAAAATAATTGATAATATAATTTTTAACTAATTTAACTTATTTTATTTTTATAAATAATATATATTATATTATATTATATTATATTATATTATATTATATTATATTATATTATATTATATTATATATTATATTATATAGTTCATATATTTTGCACAGTGTGCCTGATACCTTAAAATCCCTGAAAATAAAAGCTAGAGCTATTTGTAATATGACTATTCTACCCCACAGCACAACGAGACAATATTACAGGCTTTAATCTATTTTACATTGCCTACTATATTGTGATTTTTCTCTAAATAAATAAATAAATAAATAAATGTTGGATTGTCATCATGTTGCATGTAGTGTCCCTTGGGAACAAAATGAACCAAGCAAAAAAGACCAACATTACATAAATGAAACAAGAATAATCAGATTTCGAACAACGGTAGGTGGAGAGGATGGGGGTTTGAGTGGAGCAAAGAATAAGAAAGAGTATAGAAACCCCAAGGGATGTCCTGTGTGTGTATCTCAAACTAAACCCTGAATGAAATCAGCCTCAGTCGCCACAAATTAATTCGGGACTTTGGGAATAAACCACTATGGGTCGACAGAAGAAACATGAACAACCAAGTTTTTCATTGTCTCACAATATTAGTTTTATACTAATATAAAGAGCTGTTGAAAAAGACTCTCATGAATGCTGGGTAAGTCTATTAAAAATTCCTCTGTTGTAATAGAGTATGTTTTGGCAGAGGTTTCCATTGACCAGAGCCAATACAGAGAGCTGGCCGCCACACCATCCCAAAGAGAATACAGAAGTCAACAACGCAGGCCATAAACATTTACAGCTGGAGCTGATCCTGAGACCTCCTTATGATGATCTTCATGCCAGAACAAGAGCAGTTCTGCCATTATGGGATTAAAGTATTCTATAAATAAAGTTAGTTTGTTTTTATTGATCATTTTCATTATTATCAGTATCCAGAGCTCTAAATGGAATCTGCATGAAAGTTTGAAATCAAAATCAAAATCGCCCAAAAAGCTTGTATAAATGTATTATACTGAAGCCAAATATAAATCAATGTGCAAAAGAAAAAAAAGTGCAAAAAAGTGTAGAAGTGAAACGAAAACTTTTTTTTTGCACTTTGATGTATATTTGGCCTCTGTATAATAAATTGATACAAGCTTTTTTCATTTTCATTTAATTTTTCAAGGCATTTTTGAATTGTTGTTGGATCTACGCAGCTAAAGATGTTTGATATATGGTCTTTTGGACAAATGTTTGGTGCTAAGACCTCTGTTTGTAATTTTTTGTTACTTACTGAAGGTTCTAAAATGCTGATATTATGATTACGTGTAAGTGGATATGAATGTAAATTGACAACTTAAATTTTCAGTTAAGAAAATAAATCAGTATGTGTCTCATGCAACCGATTTTAATGGCTATTAAAACCACTGCGAATGCTGATCTGAATAGCTGAGAATAACAACGGGTTCAACACTGGAACGACTGGGTCAGAACGCAGGGCGTTCCCAAATGTTTGGCAAAGACTATAAAGGAAACTGCATTCCTCTTTCAGCATTTATTCATATATGGACAAAGCACGTTCCATGACAACTGCAAAAAACAGATGCAATTATTTCTTGTTTGATCCGGATGCAACACTTTACAAAGTATGTTTTGGAAAATGGAAACACTATTTTGCCCTCACCTTAAAGGAAGTTCAAGAAATGAGCTGCCACCTGAGGTGTGGCTGAGATTAATTATATCAGGAAAAAATATTAGCAATGTTTCAGAAGAAAATAAATAGAAAGGAATGTCTACAACCATCAAGAACAAGACTTTCCCCTCAGGCAACTTCCCATCTGTAGCGCAGCTCGAAAGCATTGGATACAATAGAGTGTTTATTAATCCTTGCCATTATACAAGATGTCAAACAACCAAAACAAAAAGATAGATGATACAAACACACAGCATCCTGTCTGTGGTTTCCATGGTGTTATACAAATATTGTCACATTAAATCAACATTGAACTGTACTGTTTGATCAGATTTGTACTATTTGATCAGATTGACTGCAAAATTTATTTGCATTGGATCCACAAATTACATACTTTCTGACAGATGTAATTCTACATGTAAACTAGATGTACATTGTTTTCAACATATCTACCATATGTCATACTCAATCAGTCTGACAGCTCTCAAGTTAATAGTAATGTCAAAATACAGACTCATTGATTAAATATATTTGGAGTCTTAAGCTAATAAAATTCAGCACTGAAAAAGGAGCATCTAAGGACAAGGTTTCCTCGATTAAATATGGACATTGTCATGTGAAGAACTGCCCAAACAGAAAAGGCCAAGGTCTATGTGTTGGGAACTAATGACAGCTCAATAAGTCCAACTGTGATAAAACCAGAGGAGGGGACGCTGCGTGAAAAACCAGAATAGACTCTACCCTGTCCAGATTACTACGACAGGCCATCCATCAGGGCCGAGAGACCGACCTGAATGGACAGCCGCTCCAAGAATGCAGCTAGTGAAGAGCCAGTTAGTGCGGAGACAGAGGGACCGGGGTGAGGGGTCGACAGGGGGCATGAGAGGGTGAAGAGGGGGGACAGTACACGAACAATAGGGGGAAAAGGGAGGTCTTAAGAGTGAAGGACAAGGATGAAGAGAGACAATGAAGGAGAGGAGGGATAATCGGACCACCGAGGACGTGGCTATCATAGTGACATTCCACAGTGACACCCACAAGGGTGAGCGGAGGTCTAGGGTCTGGCCTAACATGGCAATTTTTTTCAATTTGCACAACCTGACGCAGGAATTTTCATTTGCATCTCTGTCAATGCCTTTGTGAGCATTCCTTGAATTTCTTTCTACAAAAGTGACTAGTCATTTCTATTCAGTCAGATTATCATGAAAAGTCTGTTGAATGTGGAAACAATTTTCATGCAAATGAATCAAAAACCATTTCTAAAGAATTTTGCTCATACTTGCAGGAGAGATGTTATTTATTTATGGATGAGGTTTTACAAATTTGCAACAGTTTTGCAAACACTTTACGCTTTCCTTTGAATAGTTCTTAAAGGGTTAGTTCACCCAAAAATGAAAATTCTGTCATAAATGACTGACCCTTATGTCATACCTATGTTCATCTTCGGGACACAAATTTAATTTTTTTTTGATGAAATCTGAGAGCTTTCTGTCCCTCCATAGACAGCTACACAACTGACACTTTGACGCTTCAAAAAGTGTTGCGTTATATGATAAACAAGTTGAATTTTGGCTTTTATTCACATATAAACATTCATCAACTTGCACATCAGTTGTGGTAAACAGAAGCTCAAGCATGTTTGCTTGACGTGCGAGAACCAATGAGGTTCATTCTCGTGTGTTACGCAGCACGTAATCTTCGGTTGCGCTTCTGTTTATGTTTGCTGATCAATGTTTATGTAAGCAATAAGGTACGAGAGGCTGTACTGTATCGTAAATAAGTCATGGCTGAAGGGCATTGTTAGCTTCAGCCGCCCGTGACTTATTCACGATATAGCACTAGCCTCGAGTACCTTATTGCTTTTATAAAATGGTTACCACACAATACAAGTATTAAAGCCAAAAATATGTATCAATGCAACTTTCATTAAGTAATAATCACTAAAAGCCTTCCTTCCGCCAGAGGAAATGGTCTCTGACCCTCAACAGCAACAGAAGTTACATTATTACGCCATTAGATGGCAGCAAAGACTGTCTTTATGAGTGTGTCAGTCAGCAGCGAAGACTTTTACATTGAAAAGTCTGAATTGTTGTGAACACGGAACAAGACGCAACTGACAAATGCTTTGAGTGGTGCTGTCAGACATGGGAAAACCCCTTAAATGTTAAAAGGACAAGATAATACATCGGACATTTAAACAGATTTTTAATTATGAACATACTGATCTGAAGGAAAATGCTAAATCTGAATGCGGGTAATAAACTCGCTCACTCAATCTTTTTCTCACAATACTCATACATAATGCAGTAAGCTTCAATGAACAATATTAAGTGAGAATATACAGTTTACGTTGCTAAGAGTGGTTGCTAAGGGTGTTGTGTAGTGATACACAGAACCGCTGGGTGAAGCAGTCATAGCCGTGTTTTATCGTGAATAAAACACAGCTATTGACCAATCAGAATCAAGGACAGGCACTAACCGTTTTATAAATGTGAATAAAATCATAAATTAAACCTGTTCATCATATAAAGCGATCGAGTCTCTTCAGAAAATTTGGACTAAACTGCTCAATTCATATGGATTAGTTTTATGATCTCTGTATGAACTTTTTGAAGCGTCAAAGCTGTTTAGATGTCTATGGAGGGACAGAAAGCTCTCAGATTTCATCAAAAATATCTTCATTTGTGTTCCGAAGATGAACGAAAGGTTTGGAACAACATGAGGGTGAGTAGTTAATGACAGAATTTTCATTTTTGAGTGAACTATCCCTTTAAATGAGTTTGATTTTCCATTTATGGTCAAATTCTTTGCTAATTATATAGCCAACAAGGTTATCTTTCATTCAGAGCTCAGAAATGATGGCATAAAAGTGTAATTTGGAAAAGGCTCAACTCCTGTCAGAGAGAATTGGCTGGGTGGAAACCTGCACTATTAATCTGCTGAAACTAATGAACGGTCCATTAAACACTCTCAGAATTTGACATGGAAACCAGGAGTATTAACAAAGGGGAAAAAAAGTGCATCATGCATTATTAACTCTGATAACGATGAATATGGCTATATTCATTCAACACATATACGTTTCCCTCCCTCTCATTCTCTTCTCTGTCAAAACAGTGTGTCATTTTGAACAGTAAATGTTGAACAGCAGTCAGGTGGCTGCAATGCAAGGCAAATGTATATTTTCTTTCTTCACTGTGGTCTCGAGGACCAGCGACGTTGCGGTGACTGCTGCATCTGTTACCAATCCATATAATTAACCATTATTTCACTTTGCAAAAAGCGCTTTTATGCCACACGGCTGCAGAAAAGCAACAGAACTGAAACAGCGGCGGGGTATTTACTGAAAAAGCAGAAAGCTGTCCTGGGTAATGTTTGATCAACAGAGCACAGCACTTTTGAGGGAAAGCTTGCCAACTATAACAACAGTCAAACGAGCACTCAATCTAAATTTAATTGTTTAACAGGCACTAAACAAACAACTTGTGTTTCAGTGTTGATAATTATTTCACAATGTCTAGAGAACGTCATACAGAAAATACCTTAATACGGATAATGAGTTTTCAAGTATTTATTAATTAGAAAACTATAGGATTTAGTTGATTATTTTGAAAAAAGAGTTTGTTTATAGTTCTCTTACACAAATATACCATGGAAAGTAAGTTTCTGTCTCCGAAGTATCTTGGTATTTGTCACCACTGTTGAGTAAAAATTAGCTTTTTGAGTGAACCTTGGGACAAAACCATTCAAAGCATGTCTATGTGATATTTCACCAAGTTGCTTTTAAGAAAACAGGGGTTGGACAATGAAACTGAAAGACTGGCCAATATATTGTTGGAGGTTTCACACCTATCCAGGGTAATGTTGTCATACCTCCATGTAGGATGAACCACATCCAACAGGAGTAACTGTTGAGGCAAGAGGAAGCTGTCTAAAAGGGATGTCCAGGTATTGTATCCAATAAGCTGCCCAACTCAATGCAGAATTAAATTTGGACCTCGATACTCATGTTTCCACCAAAATTGTTCATTGGGAGCTCCGCAAGGTCAATATTTATGGTCTAGTTGCTATAGCCAAACCTCTGGTCAATCGTGCCAATGCCAAATCTCGGTTTCATTGGTGTCGACAGTGCAAATCTTGGCCTGTGGACAATGTGTAACATGTACTGTTCTCTGATGAGTCCACCTTCACGATCTTTCCCACATGTGTGGGAGATGCAGTGTGGAGAAGCCCCAAAGAGGCTTAACACCTGGACTGTGGGTGCCCAAAGTGAAGCAAGGGCTGGATCAGCGATAGTTTGAGCTGCAATATCATGACATTCCCTACTGGACCATTCCGGAGGACCATGTGCACATAATGGTTCGAACATTGTACCCTGAAGCGGGTGCTGTGTATCAGCATGATACACACATCAAGGCTTGTGACAGAATGCTTTGATGAACATGAAAGTGAAGTTGAACATCTCCCATGGCCTGCACAGTCACCAGATCTGAATATTATTGAGGCACTTTGGGGTGTTTTGGAAGAGCAGTTCTTAAAACTTTTTCCTCCACCAGCATCACATAGTGACCTGGACACTGTTCTGGAAGAGGAATGGCTGAAATCCCTTTGGCAACTGTGAAAGACTGTGTATCTGTCATTCCCAAGACAAATTGATGCTGTGTTGGCCGCAAAAGGCCCTACACCATACTAATAAAATATTGTGGTATAAAACCAGGTGTTTGAGTTTCATTGTCCAAACCCTCTGTATAAAATAAATAATAATTTAAAAATCTCATTCCCTTACTGTAATTTCAAAAATTAAAAATAAAAAGTAATAAACATTTTTATATCTACATCACCTTATTTTTTGTCGTACTGATTATTCTGATAATTCATTCAGACATTTGAGAAAGAAAGAAAGAAAGAAAGAAAGAAAGAAAGAAAGAAAGAAAGAAAGAAAGAAAGAAAGAAAGAAAGAAAGAAAGAAAGAAAGAAAGAACGAAAGAAAGAAAGAACGAAAGAAAGAAAGAAAGAAAGAAAGAAAGAAAGAAAGAAAGAAAGAAAGAAAGAACGAAAGAACGAAAGAAAGAAAGAAAGAAAGAAAGAAAGAAAGAAAGAAAGAAAGAAAGAAAGAAAGAAAGAAAGAAAGAAAGAAAGAAAGAAAGAAAGAAAGAAAGAAAGAAAGAAAGAAAGAAAGAAAGAAAGAAAGAAAGAAAGAAAGAAAGAAAGAAAGAAAGAAAGAAAGAAAGAAAGAAAGAAAGAACGAAAGAAAGAAAGAAAGAAAGAAAGAAAGAAAGAACGAAAGAAAGAAAGAAAGAAAGAAAGAAAGAAAGAAAGAAAGAAAGAAAGAAAGAAAGAAAGAAAGAAAGAACGAAAGAAAGAAAGAAAGAAAGAAAGAAAGAAAGAAAGAACTTTTTCAAATTCTTTGGATGTTTCCAACACCTGATAAAATCACCAAAACAAAGACTAAAGGATTCCAGCACAGAACCACAGACTGATTCTATTGTCCTTATTTTCTAAAACTCAGCACACATGGGGGTCATTTATTCACAAATATAGTCTCTAAATACAGCTCCCTATGACCCAGTATCGGTTCATAGAGAACAGAGCATTGATCAATGCAGTCAGCTGACAGCACAGAGAAGAGGACTATGTAGGACTGAAAGTAGAAATGGAAGAGATGAAGGTTAACACTGGAGAAGGAATGGGGAAAAAAATGGGGGAATGGGGGAATGGGGTAGTTGAACAATAACAGTAATCAGTCCTGCTAATGGCTTTGCTGCTAAATGAATAACTAATTTTGTCATTCACAAACTTTAAACAGACAAAAAGCGATGGTGATGTTCAGTATGACTCACTTACTGAAGAGGTGACACAGAAGTTCAAACTCCCATAAGCTTATGCTTTGTTACGATTTCAAATAATGTAGACATCCTGTTCAAATAATTACAACTGCTCACCCTACATCTTCAGCCCATAAAAAAAAAAAAAAAAAAAAAAAAAAAAAAAACATAAATCCAACAAGGCCTTAGAAAATGAACTACAATAGAATCTGCCCTCACTGCTGCTTTCCTGATAAATACTCAATCTATATGTAAATATAAGGTACTTTTGAAATATCTGGAAGGAATGAAAATGTATTTCCTTTTCCCATTTGATCAGTGCCCCAGAGCTAAACCTTCGACTTTTAATGAAATGTGTAGGGCAGATAGATAGAAAGAGTGAAGTAGGAGCGATAGAAAGGCATGAACGCACACGCTACAGAACGAACACCTTCAGGTCGCTAAACGACCTTGAAAATAAAAAAATGATCAATTCTAAACCCAAATGGATTTGTTGAATGTGAAAGGCTCAGCAGCTTTCCTACAAAACTTGAAACAAAAAAATAAACTGTTTGGTGAAACACCGTAAGCTTTCAAAGATGCGTCTAAAGGTTCAGCAAATAGATCAGGTAAGCAACAAAATGTGATAAATGTTTAGCTTACTTATAAAAGTTTTTACAAAAGTCCAAGAAATGCACATGACTTGCAAACAAGTCTTAAATCCATAAGAAAAGTTGCACAATCTGAATAAAAATATATTCATATATTCATCTACATTGTTAGTTCTCATATTCACACCATGTTGTAAGTCTGGACTCAGCTGGAAAGTGAGTTTTCCCATTGCCTTTGCTCCAGGCCAGATGTTTCATAATGACATTCACAGCGGCAAGATGAACACTGACACGCTATCGAGTCCCAAATCAACTCCTGCTCCAGACCTTACAAGTTATTTACTGATGCCTGTCGGGAATGAAAGTCAAGCATGCAACCCTACAACTATATTGTCACAATGCAACAACTTATGTTGCTTCTGTAAAGAAGCAATGAGTAGATTTGACACAAATTTGTACACAAATTAGTGTATAGTAAGGGCTTCTAATGAGGTGTACCCTGACCTCAGATGGGATGCAAAAAAATACCGGTTAAAAATCTCAGGGCAAATGATACAATCAACTTACTCTTAAAGTCAGCATGAAACAGAAGTTATGATCGACTTTACTATTGTATTGTGATTACGAAGTCAAAATAAAATAAAATAATAAATGCATGAATTAATTTTTCACACTAAGGCCAATAACGTGCTTTGAGAAAAAATAAATAGGATCAGTTCTGATTTCATACCAACTTTATAAAATTATGAGGTTCCAAAGTATTAAAAAAAACTTATTTTATAATAATAAAACTGCATGCATTAGTTTGATGCCATCTTTAAAAGCTTATGAGGCCAAAGATTTTTATAAAATCATTTTATAATTAAATTTTTTGCATTAAAACAATAAATAGGTCCATTTTGATTTCATGCCGACTTTAAACAGTGTCCTTGATACGATCCATTTCCCTGTGAACCCCTAACTTATTTCTTATGTAATTACCCTATAAAATTAGCCTCTTTAATTTGTAATTTACATGGAAAAGTACACAATGTCAATGCCTTAATGTACTTAAGACAAGTAGTTTAGAGTTTATTGCAAAACAACAGTGCAAAAGCCCATCCTAATGCTTTCATGCCATTCCGATTTATGTATTTCACTGGGTTAAACAGTTTACTTTGCACTCATGGAATGGTCTGAGAAATAAAACAAAGCTTTTAACAAACAAACCAAACCAGAAACACACAAATAGCATTGCCATTTTCACAGAAACCTGCAATCTGCTCAGCTCTCTGTGCTGCAATACAGCCAATTCCACTTAAAGAGCAAAACTGTCCAAAAGCTTGGTTGAGATGTTAAAACACTTAACAGCCTTCATTCTCAATGAATGTATATAAGCCATTTGACATTAGTTATCAATTAATCTTATCGACTGGTCAAACTAAGTAATTAGAATCACAATTATTTTACTTTCCTGTTCAAATACACCAATGATATTTGTTTTTCAAGGTTGATAAACTAACAAGGCTAACATGGTAACAAAAGTTTCAGGAGAGGTGCTTACAGTTTTCAATCATCAATCTCTGTTAGAAAAGGTGACTCACCACAACCTGGACTACCAGGAGTCAAACTGTCACTCTGTCAAACAATAAACACGGTTCACTTGGCAGCCATCTTGGAAACACCCTAGTCATGTACACACATCTGCAGTACAACTTATTTGCTTCAATGGGAAAAGACTGACATGTCAAACTGTTTGTCAAAATTACATTTCAGTAACATCATTAAACAATAAAATGTCAATTACATCACAAATTTTGCTTCTTTAGCTCAAATCATGCCAAAAACAACTATTTGTTTTTTCCAGTAATGTCCAACTAATGCAATATGTATTTTTGAGTAAAAAACAGCGGTAGATGTGCTCGAAAAACTGCTTGACAAACCTTTCAAACCTGTACTTTTTTTAAAATTAATACTTCAAAGCATGTTTCAAACTGAGAGCTGCTGCCTCTGCTGGCCGTTTACTGTAAGTGCAAGAATGTTATTCTCAAATAAGGGAGTGAGAGTGAATTAAATGACCCTTAATCAACTCTTAATCATCTACACATCTACAAAAATAAAGGTTCTTTATTGCCATCGATCGTTCCATGAAGAACATTTAACATCCATAGAAACTTTCCATGCACAAAAGGTTCTTTATAGTGGAAAAGGGTTCTTTAGATGATTAAAAAGTTCTTTACACTAATTATTTTAAGAGCTGTTCACTGAAAGGTTCTTTGGGGAGCCAAAAATAGTTGTACTATGGCTTTGCTGTAAAAAATAAATAAATAAAACTTGTTAATTAACTATGCATGCAATAAAGTTAAGTTGTAATGTTCAGGAATTGTTGCATTATTAGCTAAACTATTAACCAAATCGAACAAGTCAAGTAAAAGTCTATTTTCTGAGTAAGCACAAAAAAATACAGAAAGAAATAAAAAGCTATATTATTGAATATAAATAGTTGCATAATGGGTCAAAACATGCTGCAGTTCCAAAGTGTCAGAGAATAGGAATCTCAGCTCCTGTCGGATGAATAAGAATATATCACAGCTCCATTTGGAGTGCTCTGAAGAGGAACATCGTGTCCGTGTTAACAGACGAGGAGAGATATGGGGGCTTTTCTCCCCGAGCAGATAAACGAGAAGATGAGAGACAATTTGCAGGGACTCTGAGCACTTCAAGTTCTGGCAGCAGAGGTGAGAGCTTTCAGCTTCGCCGCGCTGCTCAGGCAAAGAGTGAGAAATTAAAAGGTGTGATTCATTCACTCATTACGTTGTCTGGAGGTTAAAGTGAAAACATTTTCTCAGAGAGATGGGGAGAGGGATGAGCATGCATTAGTTGCAAAGATAAAATAACACTCAATACGTGCACAAAGTTTGACGTGGTGTCATTATAAACTGCAGCCCATTTGATTCAAAGAGTGAAAACCCAAAACAACAACCATTTGAAGCTAATAAATGAATAAAGTGATTAATTACAGAGCCCCTGCACATGACATGTTGAGAAAAATGCATATTATATTATATTATATTATATATATATATATATATATATGCAAACTTTCGAAAACCTTCAAAGTGCAAGGTTTTGAAAACGGTTTCTATGTAAACAACACAAACGTGAATCTGTGAAAACGATGATGTCATGCACATGTGTATTACATGTTCAGTCTATATTGTTTCATCACCATCTAATGGCCTGCCAGCAGAACACAGTGTTTTTAGTCATTTTTACAGATTCATATGAATGGGGATCGTTTTGACAATGGTGTCGTCTGTACGTGGAAAACTCAAAGGAAAAACTTCTCACATACCCTCAAGCAAGGGAACAAATTATTGCAACATGGCCATTATTTAGTAAACCAATGGAACAAATTCTTAATTCATGACTGCAATTTAAAACATAGGAACTTATGAATGAATTAGCAAATCAAGGGAATTAATTCTTAATTCGTGACCATGTATGCTGAGGTACAGGACTGTGCGAGCTTTGGGAGTGTTGATCGACTCAGTCTACTCCATCAATGTTTTGATTATTGATCTGGACGTAACCTTTCACAAAAACATGATTTTCAAAATGTTGTTTTTATGAAAATTACCCACATTCAAATGTCGATAAAAAAAGAATGCATGAAACTAGAATCATTTTTAAAGCAGAGGTCCTGTTCAATATATATTGCATGTTCAGATATTCATACAATAAAATATTCTGGTAGTGTTTGGCAACTTAAAAGACTGGCGGAGAAAGAGTTAATAAAGTTTATTTATTTATTTTTTTTTAATTTTTAAAGGAATGTACATTTTTAAGGAATCACGGCTATGCAGTGGTATTATGATTCAGATAAGATTACTATGATATTCTTACGAAAGAGGATTAGGGCCAAGCAATAATAAAAAAAATAAAACCATCTCGAGACTAAAGTTGTTAAATTTCGAGAAAAAACTCGTAAAATTTCAAGAAAAAAGTCAAAATAAAATGTTGAGAATGAACTTGTTAAATTTCGAGAAAAAGGTTGCGATAAAATGTTGAGAAAAAACTTGTTAAATTTCAAGAAAAAAGTCAAGATAAAATGTTGAGAAGTCATTAAATTACGAGAAAAAAGTAGTTAAATTACGAGAACAAACTCATTAAATTTTGAGAAAAAAGTCGAGATAAAATGTTGAGAATAAAGTCATTAAATTACAAGAAAAAATTTCATTAAATTACGAGAACAAATTCGTTAAATTAGGAGAATAAATTCGTTAATTTAATGACTTTATTCTCAACATTTGATCTCTATTTTTTTCTCGAAATTTAACGACATTTTTCTCATAATTTGATGAATTTGTTCTCGTAATTTAACTACTCTTTTCTTGTAATTTAACAACTTTTTTCTTGTAATTTAATGACTTTATTCTCAACATTTTATCTCGACTTTTTTCTTGAAATTTAACAACTTTAATCTCAAGATGGTTTGATTTTTTTATTATTGCTTGGCCCTAATCATCTTCCGTATATTCTGGTTCCTGGTTTTCTGTGTAATTTTATGCACTTAAACTTTACCAAACTCTCAGAAGACTTTAAAAAGACCTGCAGGACTGATGCTTTTAATTGCACAGGCCTCATAATCTCTCCATAGGCCCCTTCCGGGGGAAATGCCTCATAATCTGTTACCCTGTGCGGGCAGCGCTGTCTTATTATGACAGGCCGCAGGCATGGAGACTAGCCTGGGGCGTGAGAGCACCTCTCCCATTTATTCCTATCACCGTCAGCTTCCTGTCAGGGAGCTGTCAGTCTTCCTCCAGAGTCCTGCTCCAGTGCTGATAAACTCCACTTATATGTTTAAGTGTGTGTGATTATGTGTTGCTTGTTGTACATGATGAGTCAGAACTTTCTACACAAATTATTTATTTTAGCAGTTGTGAAAATCTGGCTGCACAGCTATCAAAAATATATATCAGCCAATATAAATCAACCAATCAGTGTTTTTGGTATGTGGAACAGCCTGGCAGAAGATCACACATTAATTAAAGAGCTATGTTTGGAATAAAATAGTTACATATTATACTCTATCACATGACCTCATTACACTGTGTGTTTAAGTCAAGCAAATTATCAGAAATAAAAAAGATTTCCTTTATATTTATAATCCAATTTTGAATAAACTGTCTTAACTTTTGGAAGTCCAATAAAATAGAAAAAGATATTTATAGTAGAATAAAAAAAAATAGAATACTAGAATAAAAATAATAAAGATATTAAACTACAAAGCTAGAATAAAAAGATATTAAACCTAGAATACTGTAATTAAAAAAGATATTAAAACTAGAATACTAGAATAAAAAGATATTAAACTAGAATAAAAAAATTATTAAAATTGGAATTCTAGATTTTTTTTTAAATATATTAAAACTAAATACTAGAATCAAATCTAAACATATTAAAACTAGAATACTAGAATTAATTAAAAACTAGAATAATATAAATAATAAAAATAAAATATTAAAACTATTCTAGAATAAATATAAAAAAAATAGTAAAAGAAAAATTCTAGAATAAAATAAACAAAGATATTAAAACTAGAACAAAAATCGAAAATATATTAGAATACGAGAATAAAAATAGAAAAAATTTTTGGAATACAAGAAAAAATATAGTAAAAAACTAGAATGTGCAAAATCAAGCTGAGTAAATTGCATTGTGGGAAACAGTACCCAGGGCAGTGTGCTTGGTTGTATATTGCACATATGATAAATGTAGTGTAACATCCAGCTGTTAGTAACAGAATTTGCATACTCTACAGCGTGTCCTTACTGTAAATTGCAGAAATAGTAAGAGTAGTATGTCTTTTACAATATAGCATTAAAAAAAAAAAAAAAAAAAAGCAATGGCTGCTTGAAAATCACTAAGTGACTAAATGAACAGTGTCTACTGCAGCAAATCTGGCACGAATTCAACAAAGTCAAATCATGCAACTCAAGATATTACTGCTGAAAACAGATGGTTGTCAATGATGACAATAGGAGCTGATTTTTCATAAGAACCCTGTGCATCCGTTTCTGACTAAAGGCCAAACACATGACCCTGTATAAACTCATACAGGACTGAACCTGTAATCATTCCACTTAAACTACAACACACACCTCATCAACAAACACCTGGGTCCATCCGCAGCTTTACTACATTGCCACCATAACAGAAATCCCACCAGCTGTTCATTAGTACTCAACGAAATGGGATTAATCAGTGTACGTTTTATTTTAATGTTCCTTGGTGCTCTCCAGAGGTTGGTAAAACTCCAGCTGTGTGCAAAAACAGGCCTGTCTGTAGAGTAAGTCAGTTTTACCTGTTTTAGGTTAAGACCAGTTAAGCCTGTCTATCTTCTACTCTGTCAACTGTCACTCTTAAAAGTAAAGGTTTTTTCTTTATTGACATTGATGGTTCCATGAAGAACCTCTAACATTTTTTGCTATTGAGATGACTTGGAAAAAGTGTCACAATCAACCTGAATTCACCTTATTAAAGGCACAATATTTAAGATATTTTCAGTCAAATATCCAAAAACCACCATTTCAGTGTTCCATATTTTGTTCACTTGAGTACTTACAACATCCTAAAAGTTTGCAACTATTTGTAAATCATGAGAAAATCGCGGTATTTTAACCTTGGTATTTTAACCTTGGTATTTTAACCTTGTCTGGGCCTGTCAATGGCTTCATATCCGCGTTACCCTCAGTTTCCGGTTTTATCTTGTAGAAACATTGAAACACCAAAGACGCTTTAACATATTACATGTTTTATTAGACATTATTGTTATAGCTCAACACATTTAGTCTTATTGTTTAAATCTAGTTTTCTAGAATTTCCAAGAAATCCCCAAGATTCAAAGCTCGGCGCGGAATCAAGCTACGCCTTTGTTTTGAATAGGCGACCTCTAGCGGTGAAATCTACATATTTTAGCTTTAAAATGTTCTTTAAAAACTAGTTCTTTAAAGAACCGTTCACTGAAATGTTCTTTGGGGAACCAAAAATGGTTCTTCCATGGCATCGTGTTTTCAAGTCTCCCAAGATGTTTCTCCACCAAATCATAAAACTACTTTACAAATCCAGTACTTTGTTTAAAGAACCTCAGAGGGTTTGTGATGTAGAACATGGTCCAGAGAAGGTGTCTGTATTTGACCTTCATAAGTTTTGACATGATGACTGAATAAAATATCTTGTTTGGTGTCAGGAGACCGCAGCACTGAAACCATAATGCCTCCGGACCGGAAACATCCTCTCAAAACACCTTCTTGATTTATATGTCTTGATGCATGAAATTCAAATGCGCCTTCAAATTTTGTATAGTGTTGAATGAAATGCAGAAATTGATTTGGCAGGGCTCATGTGAAATCCTGTTGTTTTATATCGCTACTCTAAAGTCTGGCATGATACAGAGAGGCGGTTTTAAATAAGACCAGCTGTAGTTTTGATTTGAGTTAAACACCTCAATGTGACACTTGAACACATTCACTCTTTATTCTTATGCCCAATACACTGAAAAGGGGACGGGACAACCTGTCACTCACCTGAGATCACAGCAATATCAAACAACAACGATCCAACGAGCAGTCACCCAGTGGACTTTACTGTAGGTATATTGATGGAACATGTCAACAGATTTGTATTCCAGGTCACTGTATACAGTAAACCTAAACAGATCAGCAACAGACAAATTAAAAACCTTAAAGGCAGGGTAGGTAAAAAATGTATAAAAAAACTTTTTTTCAAAATTTGTTTAAACTTTATTTATATATCAATACATAATTAAAATGTAAGTACTCTGAAAAAGAAAGTATAAAAATCGAGTGTCTGTAGACCTCTCACGACTGTTTTAAAGACAGCTCATTATTTCCATTCACTCCACCCCCTCCCTTCTGGGCTCCTTCCAAAGCCACGCCCCCAAAACGCATGAACGCGCGACTCCGACCACTGAGCTGGAAGACGCATTATTTACCTGAGACGAGCGGAGAGGAAGGAGCACAGTGCATGTAGTGACATCTTGTCAGAATCACATGTAATAAAAATAACTTTATAATTATGAAGATAAACAAACAAGATGTATTTTAGTACTCACTATCAAGCTAGCATATTGATATTGGTAAAGTTTAAAATATATATTTTTTGATTCGCTAACGAGCTAGTTATCTATAAGGCAAAGCTAAAAACAGGTTGCATGATACACGTTTTTCCATTACCATCATTTACACTGTGATGAAGATGAATTTCGTCTAAGATTCATAACATATACGTTGTTCTACAGATAAACAGAGTAACATACACTCAAATATCAACTCACAACTGCATTGCAGACAAAATAATAACACACACATACAACAAAGTGTGTACGACACACACAGATACAAGATAAAGACATCAGTAAACATAGGTAGAGAATATAAAAACAAAACAAAGGCGAAAAAAACGTGCAGGTAAACTTACAGGTGAACATGGTAAAAGAGTTAGACAGAGGGTAAATATAGTTCTAAGAAAAGTTCCTAGATGCGGAGTAACGTTAGGCCTACTATCTGTTAAACATGTATTTAGTTATCTAAAGCAAAATTATGCACAATTCAACACTATAGCTATCATCTTGAGCTAGGCCTATAGATTATTTATCGTCTCTACTACGGCTCGCTAAGTAATGTTATGTTAGCTATATTACGCAGCTACGTGTGCTAATGACACATGCTTCATGAACAAATAAACAAAAAAATATGTATGATCAAAATACAAAAAGAAAGATTTACCTGTCCAGCAGAAATAAAGCCATCAAGGAGTCACTTTTCAGCCCCTTGAGTTCCCTCAGTTGAGAGGGAGTAAAATCTTTGCGTGGCAGGGGGAGCTGCCGCGGTTATGCGCGCCTGCCTCGGGACCTGCCACTGTTATATGATGCATATATGATAAATGCCGATTGATGCATGCGTGCAAACTGTGCACAATCCTGCTCTCAGTTCTCGCCATCGCTGGAAAGCCACGCCGATATTAACTCGTTTTATTTCTTTGTTTATCCAAAGGCTTTTTGTTCATTGCCTTTTCTTGTACTGTTACTGTCTTCCTTTTTTTGCCTGGTTTGCCTTCACTAACTGCATAGGCCGGTACTGTGAATTTTGCTTGCTGTTTCTCTGCCATTGTTTTGGTATTCCTAGGATCGCGTGCCTCTTGAATTCCCCAAATCAAACGTGCGCGCGCAAGTGGGCAGGTCATGTGTGTCAAAAGGGTGGTTGCCATGGTTGCGAGAGAGTGACAGTCGCCTAAGCCAATCCTACGTTTCGTCCCGGATGGAAATAATGAGCTGTGTTAAATACAGATTAAACGGTCTAGAGTCACTCGATTTTTATACTCTTTTTATCAGAGTTCTTACATTTTAATTATGCATGGATATATATAGAAAGTTTAAACAAATTTGGAACAAAATTTTTTGCCTACCCTGCCTTTAAGAGAGCATTTCAAAGTTTTAGTGTTTTATCTATCTCATGAGAGAACCTAGCAGAATGACAGGTTGTATGGAGACTTTACGCAAAAAAGGTGCTAAAGATGATACTAGCTGATCTATATTTAGATAAATGAACAGTAATTTGTTAAATGTAATCAGATATTTCTCTATGCCATGCTTTTAAGATGAAAACAATCAAGATTTTAACGCACCTGGTTTGAAACGAACCTCTAAATGGCACTCTGTTGCCACCATGTGGCCCCTTTGCGCACTGCAAGAACCTATTGACAACCAGAAAATAAAAGCACCGAGAAGAGTTTTTATTAATAAAAATTATAGTCCCTTCAAGACAAAATTAATATAATAATAAAATAGTAATTATTTATTCGCTATTTTTTATTTTTATGTTCTTTAAAACGCACGTACATGTTTCAAATGAGTTTTGTTGTAATCTGTAAATTGTATACATGTGTGATTTTTTTCAACAGTCCTCAATATGTAAGCCCCTTCAATAGTTTTAATACATGAAGTTCTAGACAAAGAATGGCAACTTTTAAAATCACCATGAAATCAAAATTGACAATTCTTATTTTTTTATGGAACATCTTACAGAGATATATATATATATATATATATATATATATATATATATATATATATATATATATATATATATATATATATATATATATATATATCAGTGGCGTGCAGTGGTGCTATGAAATGAGGAGGCACATTTTTTTTTTTTATGAATCATTGTAAATTCATGTGCATTACTCTTAAAGTTGACAAATCTTCCTTGTTAAATGAACATTACTTTACAGTACATCAAAAAAAAAAAAAAAAAAAAAAAAATACAACTCTATTTTGTAATTTTACATTAATGCAATGTTCTATTTATCAAAACCAAGTCAATCTCATCAAGCATCGAGTGTTTTAAGCATTTTTACATTCATTCCAAAATAATAACTAAAGGTAATAATAATTTAAACAATATATTTTATTTGTTTATTGCGGTTTTTCTTTTTAATTGTCAACCTAGAATATTTTGGATCATCAGTCATGCTCCATTAACACTGTCTGTCACAGACACGAATTGCATTTTTAATTTCACCAAGCTGATTGCACTAAAAAACCCCGCAGTAATCGTGCTTTCAGTCCATTTCAAGTTTGATTTTGACGTAACATAAAGTAGTGATATATCTAACTGGGTGATCTGTTTACTTACTTTTCGATTAGTCTTCCGATTGACGCCATCATTTGTTCAGTCAAACCTACGCGCGGAACGCGCACGTCAACGAGAGGCGGGATTTATCGCACAAACCAATCATATCCAATCATAACCAATTACATCCAATTGCCTCCTCTCACGTGACTTCCCCCAATTCATTCTCAATTACCCCCCACAAAACCCACCGCACGCCGGGGTTCTGATGATTTTCTATAGATTCCTATGAGAGGAAAGGGAGGCATGACTCCTCTGTGTGACTTTACCTGCGGGTGTCGCTGTTGTGCAGTGTTCCTTAAGAAATACGCTTGACTTGCGCTCTTTTTAATGTCATAATTTGTAATATTTGTGTTGTTTTATATGTAATATGGATTATTTTCTCATCATATTTGTTTGAGGAGGCACTGCCTCCCTTGTCTACTCGGAGGAAACGCCCCTGATATATATATTAAAAAAAATTAAGAGACCACTTAACATTGATTTCTGAACTAGGAGTGGTCTCTTAATTTTTTCCATAGCTGTATATATAAGTGTGTGTGTGTGTGCCCTCGAAATCTTTAATCAAAATAACTTCCCCTTCCTCTTGCAGCGACGTCACTGCTCTGAAGAAGTGTTTACTGGAGCGAGGGCGGGGCAACCTGCCACTCAAATTAAATCACAGCAATAGCAAACCACAACGATCCAATCAATTTCCAATGGAAAAAATCAAATCCCGCCCTACATCTTTTCTTGCTCGAGAAGCATTTCACTCGGATATATGTGTCACACAGAATAGGTAAGAAAGCAACTTCCGTTTCATGCAGACAAAGAAATTCAAACGCAAAATTTTTGTTTAGACTTGTTCAGCATTTAATCAATTACAATACTTCCATTTGTGTTATTTAAGCTTTAATGACTTTACAACTGCTGTAAAAATGTGAGGGGAAAGTGGAGTAAAGAATGAGTTTTCATGATTACATTTCGTCTGTAAACAGAATAAATGCTGATCACATCACTTTAGAACATCAAAAGCCAAACAAATCATTCTCAACTTTCTCTTCAAATGTAACAGTACAAAATTGACAGGCTTACAGTCACTCAAAAAAAAAAAAAAAATATTGAGTGATCACAAAACAAAATAATGCAGGAGACACAATTAAGAGCACTCTGCAAAACAAAATAAGTTTTACATTTGCTTATATATAAAGTCAGCAACAGATCCATTGATTTTCCATGTGTGGATAGTCACACGAAGAAGAGAAGACACCATTCTGTATAGTGTTTAAAGGCTGCACAAAGATAAACAAGCTTAGCCCACAGACCTGCTGCTTTGGGAACCGACAGCACACATCATGTCTGAATGAATGAATGAATGAAGCAAGAGAGAGATGTGAACGGTGAAAGCGTGACCTCCGTTCATCTCCATTACAAGGCTGCAGGAATGTCTCAGCAATCATTAATATTTACTTTAAAAATTAAAACATAATTAAAAACAAAATGGGATTTCTGGGCACCCATATGAGACACTGCTGATTTGAAAAGAGAAAAAAATAAATTAATTAAAAGAAATAAAATACTGAATAAACAAACAATCAAGCATAAACAGATTAGATTATAAGATCATAAATGTCCATTCTGACTCAGTCCTGTTCTGTAAAAGCCCAAAAACACATAAGAAAAGAACTCATTTTAATGAATGAGATGGCTTCAGTGTTAGTGCACATCATTTGAATTATTCCTCCCAAAATATAAATCACAGAAAATCATTACAGCTTATTTGGGTAAATATGTATATGTATATGTATGTGTATATATATATTATATATATGTATGTGTGTATATATGTGTGTGTGTATGTGTTTTAATTATTGTATTCAACTAGTATTTGGATGAACAATATTTGTATTTAATGCTAAAAAGTCTGCAATCAATGCACCTATCAAGCATTTTTATGGCAGCACAACTAAAGCTTCTCAATTAAACAAAAGCCTTTGTTCTCATGGTTAAATCCTAGATTTTTTGGGCAGATTCATCAATTATGAAAAACCAAACATCTTAAAGGAACACTTCACTTTTTTTGAAAATAGGCTCATTTTCCAACTCCCCTAGAGTTAAACAGTTGAGTTTTACCGTTTTCGAATCCATTCAGCCGATCTCCGGGTCTGGCGGTACCACTTTTAGCATAGCTTAGCATAGTTCATTGAATCTGATTAGACCGTTAGCATCGCGCTTAAAAATGACCAAAGAGTTTTGATATTTTTCCTATTTAAAACTTGACTCTTCTGTAGTTAAATCGTGTACTAAGACCGACGGAAAATGAAAAGTTGTGATTTTCTAGGCTGATATGGCTAGGAACTATACTCTCATTCAGGCGTAATAATCAAGGAACTTTGCTGCCGTATCATGGCTGCAGCAGTGCAATGATATTACGCAGCGCCCGTGAGCCCCTGCTTGCACAGGGAACATGCCTTGCAACCATGGAGACGTTTGTGAGAGACGCTGCGCCTGCTGCAGCCATGATACAGCAGCAAAGTTCCTTGATTATTACTCCGGAATGAGAGTATAGTTCCTAGCCATATCAGCCTAGAAAATCGCAACTTTTCATTTTCTGTCGGTCTTAGTACACGATTTAACTACAGAAGAGTCAAGTTTTAAATAGGAAAAATATCAAAACTCTTTGGTGATTTTTAAGCGCGATGCTAACGGTCTAATCAGATTCAATGAACTATGCTAAGCTATGCTAAAAGTGGTACCGCCAGAACCGGAGATCGGCTGAATGGATTCGAAAACGGTAAAACTCAACTGTTTAACTCTAGGGGAGTTGGAAAATGAGCCTATTTTCAAAAAAAGTGGAGTGTTCCTTTAAAAGATTAAACACAAGATACAAAGAAATCTTAAGATTTGCTTCATAGAACAACATGCATATGTTGAAGTATTCAGACTTGAGATCTCTCTCATCATGGTACAAAGCCATGGAAGCTTGTTTCATTTTCTAAAACAAAAAAGATAACCGCAGCTTTTTTCTTACATTTCTGTTTATATCTTGCAATTCAGACTTTATAACCTGCAATTGCGTGCTTACATCTCACGATTCTGAAGAAAAAATGTCAGCATTCGGAGATACAAACGCAACTGCAAGAAAAAAGTCAGAATTGTGAGATAAAAGGTTGCAATTTCCTTTTTTATTTTGTATTCTGTGGTGAAAACAGGCTTCCCTTCACAGCTCTCTGAACGTCCGCTGTCGCTCATGACACCTCTGAGGTAGATTAGAGACGTGATTAGAGACAGTCTGAAGCTAGAGCAGAAAGTCTATTCATCTCAGTCTTCAAGCAACGTGTTGGTGGAAAACTACTCCGCTGAACCATGCAGCTAATACTCAGTGTGTCAGTAATAAGTCATAAATAATAACATTTTACAACAGAAGACAACCACAATGTTGATATAGCTGTAAAACTAATATTTAGAAGACAGGAAGAAGAATTCAGAGCATTTAGGGGCATGATAAGAAAAATAAAAGATCAATAAAACAGCTAGCATTTGACACTGTGTGAAAAAGATGATTACTTTTTTCAGCTTGGATAGGATCACCCAGAAGATAAACACAAGACCCTCCACTTCCAGTGCGTGAATCATGTCCTAAAATAACTAAACATTCATTTTGTATGTTAACCAGTAATGGGTTGGTGTTCACTGTAGCAATCACATAACTATGTAATGATTGGCATCCTAATATGTGTATATGCATAAACAATGAAGATGGCCATTTGATGAGGAGTAATTAAATTATTAAAACAATAATAATACAATAATCAGTGCTAAATTGGTAATAATGGCATCTACAGGGAGTTTAGACTAGCTGTTTGGCGATATATAACACTATATCCCATTAAAAATGTGTGTATTTGCAGAAGGCACTTAACTTAATGCTCACTAATTAATGTAAATGCCAAGATGACCATCAGCGATACGCTTTATCCCATTAGAAGAGAGTTTTCAGAATTGAGATGTTTCATGTTCAAGGCTACAGTATGTGAAGCTTGTCCATGAGCTGTAGGTCATGAATATTAATGAGCTGGGCTTTATTATTGTAATGAGTCTCAAATAGGAAAAGATTTAGACAGAGCCATAGAGACAATCTGAAACATGGAGAGATACTTATCATCTTGACTTATGAATATTAATTATGAGATAATCAGCAAGTAGAACTTCCTCGTTTGCTGAAAGGCAGATATTGGTAAATGTCGAGCATCCAACTAGTCAAACGGCTCTATTATCTTTCTTTGAACTTTTCCGAAATAATATTTGCGTGGCACATGGAAAATATCAGCTGAATGTACACTACCATTCAAAAGCTTTGGGGTTCGGGAAGATTTTTTGTTTTTGGTTCATGGTTGCATTTATTTGATTCAAAATACATTCAAAACAGTAATATTGAGAAATGCTATTACAACGGTGATGGCAAAGCTGACTTTTTAGCATCATTACTCCAGTCTTCAATGTCACATGATCCTTCAGAAATCATTCTAATATGCTGATTTGGTAACATTTCTTATTATTATCAATGTTGAAAACAGTTGTGCTGCTTGATATTTTTGTGGAAGGCACATTTTTCAGGATTCTTTGAAGAATAGAAAGTTTTTATTTGAAATCTTTTGTAACACTATAAATGTCTTCTTTACTGTCACTTTTGATCAATTTAATGCATCCTAGCTGAAGTATTAATTTTCTTAGTTCTACACACTTTTATTTTCAGTTCAATCCAACTCAGTTCTCGAACTTTTGAATGGTAGTGTACATTTAAAATGTATTGAGGCTCTAAATGCACAATACTAGCTACTCAAATGTTCATTCCAACCACTCTTTGACTTCACTTGGGGGACTAAAATGCTTTAGAGCTTTAAATTATACAAGAATTAAGATAAGCAGACCAAATGATCCCTCAAAAACAATAAACACACACCTCAAAACTTATTTTTATGGATAAAGGAGGTAAACTCCAAAGCAGATCTAAACCATATCGCTTTGTCAATGGTCAAAAGAAGTTTAGGTAAAAGTATAATCCATTGAGCCAACAAAACAGGCCGAATGGTAGCAAATCATGAGTTGAGATGAGTCTGAGGCCCACCGGTGAAGATGTATTACTGACAGTCTGTGTGTAACAGAGAACGATCGAGACGGGCAGCTACTGGACAGACAGATGCGGCTTAGAGGGACGTGGATCTCAACTTCTCCGAGATTTTGAATGCTGGATCAACCACTGCAATGTGATATCTGCAGGAAGAACACGGAGAGAGGAAGAGATGAACAATTATGACAATTATATAATATCTTCAGATGCACTTCACATCTTCTCCCAAACTGAAGCATTCGCGTTGATTTCCAGAAGAGTGTAAAATTTGCAGTGCTTTCAAAATATTGCTTGGCGATTCAAAAGTAATGTTGCTTGCAAAATGTCTTATATTATAACAACAATATATCACACACTGCTGCTTTAAAAAAATTAATGAGAACAATTCATTTGTCTACTAAAACTTCATCAAAACTGAGTAATAAAATGCTGCAGGGATAACGTTTTTATAGGCCAACCTAGATGTTAGCATCAGCCTGGTTTATATTTACAAATGCACACCACTTTTATGAATTTTGAAGCCTAAATACAATTGCCAAACTAACTATATTACAGCTGCACCGCCACTAAGCTTCTCTTTCAATCTTTATTTAAAATCTTTAGAAAGTTTAAGTTAGAATAGTTTGAACATAATAAGCAGATTAGTGAATCGATGAGTTTTCCTGTTTGATGTGATGATGCTTAATGTCCCCGACAACCTCTTTAGTCCCATTTAGATACTTGTTAGCAACCATCCTGCATAAAGATGCAGAAAAGCTTGAAAAAAATCATGAGTCATGTATTACCGAGATATTTTGTCACAGAATAAAATGTGATTATATCTTGAGCTTGTATTACACCTTAGATCAGGCATTTAACCAAAAACCATTTAGAAACCCATTGACTTTGGGGCGATTAGACAATGGGACCAGAAGTTAGAAAAAAATGTTCATTTTTGGATTTTAGGACTCCTTCTTGCAGCACACTATGGACGACAGTTTTTGTTTAATTAAACTGTCAATGGTTCATTATTTAAATATGCTAATTAACTTTCTTATATGCAGCTTTTTAAAGGTGCTAAAGAGGATGTTTTGTTTTATACATTTTTGCAATATTACTTGAAACTGTCTTTACCAACTGATAAAAGACTATTTATTAGGTGCACTGAAAGGAATAATATTAATATACATCATCTGTGCATGAGGTAGGCCCTTAAAAACATCAGCCATGATCGCGTAAACGTTTGGCCCTCTGGCTTGTCAATCACTGCTGTGATGTTCCATGTGGCTCCGCATGCAATTTTTTTGTCCGGAGACAGGAGTGACAACTGCAGATTATGAGTTAGTTGCGGTGAGTCCGACATAATGAATCCACCAACACAACACAGCGAATGCCGGTGGTAAACACTTGTGTTCCAATACTCGTGCACAAGTTTTGGGAGGCGTTCCCTCGAAATGAGCTGTGAAGGAGTGGGGTTGTTCTTACGCATGCGCTTATTTCAAAAACTCACTAACAGTCTTTGGATTCTCAGTCGACGAAAAGATCCTCTTTAGCACCTTTAAAGACATTAATGATAATGACTGCTATCAGTGATGCTTGTAACACAAAAATTAAGTAAATATCTCATTAAAAATGTTCTACATAAGTTGCATCCGAAATGACACACTATACACTGATATACTATATATTATTAACTATGTACTCAACCATATAATGTATGAATAATAGAAGGTTATTTGCCACTCCCCCTCTGCTGCGTAACTAAAGCTGCAACAGTTGAGTGCATGACGAGTCCAACACTTCCACACTTGTTTTTTTCCGGTTAATTAAGTGCATAATTAAGTATTTAAAGTGTACTTTTTGTATTTGGAGTTTACAGTGTGAACACACTACTCTCACTATTTGTACTACAAAAGGACACAGAATAGTGCATAAGTAAGCAAATTGGGACACACCTACAATGTTACAAGTATGTGTCATAGTTTGGGAACTGCTGCTTTACAGGAAAACACATTGTTTTTTCTTTGCCAATTACCTATTTGTAAAGCTAATAAAAACTGGGTAATGTAGTGTAATGATTGCAAATGGATGGCTTCTCAGATTAGCGGAAATGATGAAATCATAACCACGACGACTAGTGTTTGGTGAAAAAAAAAAAAATCAATCGCTAAAATGTGAATGAGTCACAGTGAGGTGGTTCATGAGTCATTTGATTCAGTGTTGTAAATATACTCGAACTCCAGCAGGCCTTTCTTCTTTTTTCCACACTATGTTTTCCATACCTTTCTCACTCTCACTTTTTCAAGGAATTTGGTTATTCCAAATTAACCTAGTAAAGCCTGACAAATGAAATAACAGTCAGAAAAATCTAACTTTGGACAATATCTAAAAATGAAAAGTTTGAAAAAAAAAAAATTGACCAGTTATCATTTTATATTTGCATGTGTATAAAATGCAGTAACTCACCTATATTGTCTTTCTCTTTGCATGAAATGGAGTAGCAGCAGATCTCTCGGTCTTGAATGGCAGACAGGTTCCTGCAGAAAAGGAAATAGCATTTGCTATTTTTGAGTGTAGCCTCACATGAACTTTTTCTATTGTCACCTGACTGTGGAAATGTCAAAAAATCCCAGAAAAAAAAAGAAAAAAAAAAAAACCAAAAAGATCTTCCAATGAGGATAGGTTTGGTGCTAGCAAGTGTACAGAACTGCCATAGTGTATTTTAGACTTGAAATAACCCCCAAAAAAGAAGAAGTCTAAAAATAGGAAGTAATTTTTCCATTCATTTTTCCCATAGGGATTTTTTTTTTTATTCTTTGTTAAAAGGTATGAATGAAGCTAATCAGCTTTGAGGTGAATCCCAGCACTACAAACTTTGATTTGAAGTAAAAAAGTTTTTGAAAATCAGACAAAAACACAAAGGTACGAGACTGTGTACATAACGGCTTTAGTGAGGGAAAGATCTACTATCCTATGAAGCATTGCAAACAGCATACTTGAATTAAAAACCATGGAGAAATATAAAACTCGTGTATGTGTGTGCGTGTGTGTGTGTGTGTGTGTGTGTGTGTGTAATTATATATATATATATATATTACACACACACACACACACACAAACATCTTAAGTATTTTGCGAGCATAGAGAAAGATCGACTCGACTGCATCATTTGCAGTGCTTCATGATGGGAGTGGGCAGAGCTAAAGAACTATTTTGGTGTGTTGCTTTTTTCGACTCCCTGATTGGTGTAACTTTCTGTACAGCAGTATGGGTAATTTTCTCCAGGAATTACAATAAACAATTATTTTAAAAATAAGCTGCAATAATGTGGGCTGACAGCTTCATCAATTAACAACCTCAAAGCTCAAAGTATGGCTGTCTTTAAAGGTGCCATCGCCTAAGGTGTCCCCTGAATGTGTCTGTGAAGTTTCAGCTCAAAATACCCCATAGATTTTTTTTTTTTTATTATAAATTTTTTTAACTGCCTATTTTGGGGCATAATTAAAAATGCGCCGATTCAGGCTGCGGCCCCTTTATTTGCTTGCGCTCTCTGCCCCCTCCCGAGCTCTCGACTCTATCACTGCATAAACAAAGTTCACACAGCTAATATAACCCTCAAAATGGATCTTTACAAAGTGTTCGTCATGTCTAATCGCGTAAGTATGGTATTTATTTGGATGTTTACATTTGATTCTGAATGAATTTGAGGCTGTGATCCGTGGCTAACGGCTAATGCTACACTGTTGGAGAGATTTATAAAGAATGAAGTTGTGTTTATGAATTATACAGACTGCAAGTGTTTAGCGATGGCTCTTGTCTCCGTGAATACAGTAAGAAACGATGGTAACTTTAACCACATTTAACAGTACATTAGCAATATAAGAAGGAGGAAACAATGGAGTTTGAGACTCACTGTATGTCATTTCCATGTACTAAACTCTTGTTATTTAACTATGCCAAGATACATTCAATTTTTAATTCTAGGGCACCTTTAAAGGTTTATATTATTTTGTTCGAATTTCCCTATGGAGAAAGAAAGAAAGAAAGAAAGAAAGAAAGAAAGAAAGAAAGAAAGAAAGAAAGAAAGAAAGAAAGAAAGAAAGAAAGAAAGAAAGAAAGAAAGAAAGAAAGAAAGAAAGAAAGAAAGAAAGAAAGAAAGAAAGAAAGAAAGAAAGAAAGAAAGAAGGAAGGAAAGAAAGAATGGGATTTTTACTTCCGGAACCCGACTATTGCACTCTATATGGGTCTGTGTAAAGCAGGAAACACTAAATTAATCTCTCACTATCATGGCCAAAACTTTAGTCAAGGAATAGCTTGAAGAAAAAAAACAGAGAAAGTCTTACATCTTTTCAATGAGTTGTTTCTCGTCTAGCGCAATAGGGAGGTCTCTTTTGTTGCCAAGGACAAGTACCTGTGGAGGACAAAGTAACACTAAATCACCTACAACGCACCTCCTGAATTGTCTTTAGATTTAAACTGCACATTTCACACTGGCACTTTTACTTTCAGTGCTTAAAGATTTACGTATTTGGGTGTTGGTCCCACATCAGATCGTGATAAAGCTGTCTTTTTAAATTGGCGGCTTTAGCAAATAGTGACCGGCACTGCTCAAAGTCCCATCACTCCCTACAGACAGATAATCAATGAGCAAACTGTTTCCTCTGTGCTGATTTCTCTGGTGAAGACAAGACCTATAGTGCCCCCAGTGAGGACATCTCGGACCACAGGAGCTGACGGTAGAGATGCTTAGTCATGCTCCTTAAATACCACACAGCAGCTCTGGAAAGATCTGGAAAAGGTGTGGTGCGATGGCTAGGCTTGTGTTCCTGTCATTTTGGTAAGTTCAGCAGTAATAAAACAGCAGGAAGTATTAATAAGACAAACAGTCCTCCATTAACACCACAGGGGAAATGATCAGCTACAATAATAAAAGAGAAATCCTCTTACAGGAATGCCTTGCAGCTGTGGTTTGTCTAACAAGTTGTGTAGCTCGTTTCTTGAAGCTTCCACCTTTTCACGATCTGCAGCATCCACCATGTACCTGAAAACAGCAACAGTTCTTAATGGAGTCCTTAATAATACAGTAATGTAAAAATTAACTCTTAAAATGATTAGATAATATAATCAGCCAATCATTATTGCTAAATAAACCCTGACTGAGTGATCAAGACCTTAAAACGAAAGCACAGCAGTCTCGATCACCCTGAAGAGATTTATTTTGAGATAATGACTGGCTGACTGTACATTATCCCCCTATTACACAGCTACTTAACAAATAAGTACATTAATGGACATGAAATAAAGAAATGTTTCTTGAGCAGCACATAAGCATATCAGAATGATTTCTGAAGGATCATGTAACATCTGAAGTAATAATGCTGAAAGATTTGCCATCACAGGAATAAAAAAATATATATTTTAAAATATTTTTTATCTTAATTTATTTATAAAGACCATGCACATTAATTAACACTTCTGTAAATGTGCCAAATGGCTAATTTCCAATATATTAAAACAGAAAACATTTATTTTAAATTGTAATAATATTTTACAATATTAATAAGCACAATCGTGGTATAACAGGCATCTTTCAAAAACACAAAACCTTACACATCCCAAAATTTTAAACAGTAGTGTATATTTACTGTATTTATTATTAATCTGCAATTTTAGTTATCTTTTTCTATGGACTGACCAGCAAAAAATATTTAGCTACAATATAATATGCTTAATTTTAAGTTCTGTCTTTTTTTTTTTCTTTTTTTTTGTGGTCATTAAAACAAACCTATCTAGCTGCTCAATGTCTTCTTCTTTCTTCTTTCTTTCTTTTTTAACGCCATACCAGCTTCAAAGGCTATATTCATGGCGAGAATAAAGTATAATTAAATCAAAGGAAGATTAAAAAAGATGTTTCAAATTTATTTCCTCTAAAAATCTTAAAACCATGCTTGGGCTCACTTGATTAAAAACCTTTTCAAAACTATCAACAGAGTAAAAACGGTTTCTCACAGGGGTAAATGTAATACAGTCTAAAAGGATATGTTTAATGGACAATGGATTTTGACAAGATGAACATTTTGGATGGTTTTCTCCTGAGAGTAAAAATTGGTGTGTCATTTTTGAATGTCCTATTCTACATCTTGTATATATAACTTGATTCCATCATTCATCAAAACAGGAATTATGTTTTTTCCTCACATCAGGATTTATTTCACGCAACTTATTATTTAGACATTGATCCCATTCTGATTGCCATTTATTTTTGATGTATTCTTTTATCGTTTGTTTTAAGTCTGTAAAAGGTATAGAACACTTTATTGATTCTGTGGATAGTGCTTCTTTTGCTGCATTGTCCGCTTTCTCATTTCCAGCAATTCCTGAGTGTCCAGGTACCCAGCAAAAGTAGATGTTAAAAGCCTTTGATTTCAGCATTGATAATGTAATGAAGATCTTGACCATGTTGGATGATCAGTTTTCATATTTTCCAGTGAATCCAGGCATGATTTTGAGTCAGTCACTATTAAGAATTTCTTCTGTGAAGATGTTTCAATAAATTTTAATGCCAACAATAAAGCGTTTGCTTCTGCTGTGAAGATTGAACTTTGATCTGGAATACGTATTCCTTGATGTACTTCATTCGTAGCAAAAGCTGCCGCTAGCTCAATGTCACTGACCAATCAGAATCAAGTATCGTAGAGGGTAGATAGTGGAATAAACCATTTTAAAAGTGTCTGAGGGGACAAACAGCAGATGATACTCACACTATAGCGTTGACGCCCCGACAGTATCGCTCCCACATGCTCCTGAACCGCGGCTGCCCGCCTATATCCCAAATCTATATGAGAACAACACATATATGCTACAAAGTTGGACATGTGGGCAGGCATTGCTGATGTAACTATATAATTTAATATAATGTGTATTAAAGAGTCTTTAAAACTGGATCTAACAAGAGACTTACTTTTATGGTTACGTTGCCTTTGGTGACTTTCCTCATGTTGAAGCCGACTGTAGGGATCATGTCTTCATTGAACTGACCAGACTAGAGGAAAAGAAACACATGCAGATAATTTCAATTAAATGGATAAAACAAATCGACATGTGAAGGGATGCAAAGGTTTACAAAATGACAATCTAATAGAGTGCCTCAGGGATGACGCAATTTTGTAGGCAAAACCCGGAAGCGAGTTAGCATTTTAGGACTTCCAGTTCCAACGCCGTAAAGTCTATGGGTTTTTTGAATGGGTTTTTGCTAAATCGCCTGAAATAAGGTCTGTGGTAAACAAAGCCTCTAAATACTTTCACGTTTTGATCTATGACATAAAACACACCATTTATAACCCACTTGTGATTTTTTAAAACTTTTACTGTGTCTTAAAATCGGCGGTTGCTAACAAATTGCTAAAAGGGACTGCTTCCTTTGGCGGAGACTTTAGACGTCATCATGACAAACAGGGCATTTGGACAGCATTTCTCATGAAAAAGTGGAAAAGTACTAGCACAGATCATAATCAGTGAGCACGTTTTTAAATAGAGTTGTTTTCTAAATAAAGTTTGAGGAAGCTTGGTGGTGACGACGTTGATCCGCGACCATGGTGTGCTGTAGTCTGTTTATAGCTTGCTGTTAGCTTTTTATATCAGACGACTTTATTTAGGCTTCAAAATGTATAAATGTTGTGTTCACTTGTAAAGATTATCTTGATAGACAAAACGTGTAAGTGTCATAACCCTTTGTTAAACACAGAGCTTATTTTCTGCGATTTTCCAAAAGTCTATGGGAAAAATGCATAGGCTTTCAATCGAGGAAACCCGTGCGCCGCTAACTTCCGGGTTGGCCTACAAAACACGTCATCTCTGGGGCACTCTATAGTCTGATGTTTCACAAAATAACACAAACAAGGGGAAGTCTACATTCAAATTCAGCAACTCAAGCTTAACTCATGGGTATTTTTAGTAACATGGGAATTTTTTTGGTAAAACAGGTCAGAAAGTCTTGTGACACATGATTTATTAAATTGAGCAAAATGATTGAATTGATTCATGTGGAGATTTCATATCACTTTTGGGTGAAAAGGGAAAAGCAAGATCTTTCCTTTAAAAATATTATCATAATTATTTGTGGAGCGAGATATTGCAAAGCCCCAATATTAAATATAGGAATCTATATTTCTATATACAAGAGCTTAGCTAACTTGAAGAACATATTACAAAACACTTAAAGGGAAAGTTCACCCAAAAATGAAAATTACCCCAGGATTTATTCACCCTCAAGCCATCCTAGGTGTATATGACTTTCTTCGTTCAGTCAAATACAATCAATAATGTTATATTCAATAATGTCCTGGCTCTTCCGAGCTTTATAATGGCAGTGAATAGTGGATGAGATTTTGAAGCCCAAAAAAGTGCATCCATCCATCATAAAAGAAATCCACACAGCCCCAAAGAGTTAATAAAGGCTCAAACTGGGCAACAAACTCAAGCTCCTCTTATCTTATATTGAAATCCTCAGACATTTCTCTTTAAAAATTCTCATTTTAGTCTTCTAATTCGTGACCGGTGTTTAGTTTTGCTCTCTCCTCTGCACTTCTGCGTTTGTCAGTACATCATGTGACGGCCGTCTGTAGAAAGCTAGTTATTTGAGATTTAAAGTTTTATATGGATATTTTTCTTATACAAATGAATTGCTTCACTTCAGAAGGCCTTTATTAACCCCCCGGAGCTGTGTGGATTTCTTTTATGATGGATGGATGCACTTTTTTGGGCTTCAAAATCTCATCCTCTATTCACTACCATTATAAAGCTTGAAAGAGCCAGAACATTATTGAATATAACTCTGATTGTGTTTGTATGAAAGAAGAAAGTCATATACAACTAGGATGATGAGTAAGTCATGGGGTAATTCTCATTTTTGGGTGAACTATCTCTTTAAGTGGTGCATTTGAAGACCTTCAGAGCTTTAATAAAGAACATTTCCTCTGCATTTCTTGTGGTTTACGATACAAGCATTTACTTCTTGTCTCCTATGCTAATTTAAACTTAATTGGTTCACATTTATAAGTGAGGAAATACTGAATGAGAATTGTTTAGCAAGATACAAATACAGAACGAAACAAATGATGGTTTTAATAAAGAACCCATAAATCATTCTCTGAAACTAGAATGACACCTGTGTGTGCGAGATGCTGAAACCGAAAGAGATGTTTCTCTTTTCCTCTTTAAATTCATTTTCAAACCCATCATGTAGAGTTGTGCAACAGACCATAGAAACCCTGGCTTTGTAAACTCATTGTACTGCATTGCAGAAGCATGGAAAAAACGGCAACTTTTCACAATAACCTCACCTAAATGGACAAGAATCCCCAGTGGGACAGTTAATTGCATTTAAGATTGTTGCCTAATATCAGATTCAGGCTGCTGTGCTCAGAGACCTTTCAAAATATGGGTTATTTTCAGGTTTATCTGTGCAAATATGATGCAATGCTCCACATACATTAAAATAATTTTTAAAAACATTATTGTGACATTATTAGTGTCACAAACTTAACAAAGCAACCTTAGATTGTAAACACATTCAAAACCACAATGAGTTTCCGGAAAAGAAGCTGTTTATCACATTATTATCTATGAAGGAAATCAAAGACATTTAGCACCTAATCAATATGAAAGCAAAGCCTTACATGTCTCACTTTGAGATAAGTAGATATATTAATATTGTGTTTGTATTATATTATAGTACATGTTTATGAATCTGGTTGCATTTTTAAACTAAAACATTAAAGCACCCCAGTGGCATCTCATCCACCCTAAAAGTCGGAACACTTAAAACAGTCCTCAAACCTGGAGAAACTAAAATTTATATTTCATATCTAAAACGTCAAGCAATCTGTGAAAAAAAAAAGAAAAGAAAAGAAAAGAAAACGACACCCATATCCCTAAGAGCACATTACTCATATGAAAAGGTATTAAATCATCTGTTCTCCGCCCCATGACAGGCAATGACATGACAACAATAACAAACCGCTCAGTCAAGCTTCAGTGCCAAAACTCTGAGGAATTAAATTACACTTACAGCAATCACGTTGACAAAAGTGGTTTTTCCAGAGTACTGCAGTCCCACCAGCGTCAGCTCCATCTCCTCCTTCCAGAAGAGCGACCTGAGCCAGTCGAGGAGCCGGTGGAAGAGGGCCAACATCTCTGCGCTGCTGGGTGAACTCTGATAGTCAGGATGAGGCAGGGCAGATTCTGATCCTGCTGGAGGAATCGAGGAGAAAGAGGAAGCGGCTGAGGTCATGTGATGACTACTGACGCACAATAAACGCGCCGCTCTATGTCCGTGCGGAAATCTTTCATAATAAAAGTCACACTGCTGTGCTGAAGGCTTTTAAATAAATATTAGGGAAACTTTTAATTGCTTTGTTTGCGTAACAAGAAAAACAGAGTTAATTTATTAACAAAATGAAATCTTTGTTTTGGATTGTCATCTAAATAATCTAAAATCTAAATAAACATTTATTTATTTATTTATAAAACAAACAAATAAATGCATACATATGAAATAAATGCATAAAGTGCAACCCATTTAATACATTAAAACAAGATTTAAATTAACACATAATACAGTTGAGTGTTATGTAAAATAAGTTGCTGAACAGATGGCTTCTTCCAAGTGAGGACCGTAAACATTGTGAATACATACAGTAAACAAGTAAGTAAATAAGTTAAAAGAAGAAGAAAAAGATAAGCAATTGCGCTTTAAAGCAAAGACTATAGAATAACACAAGACTCGTCACTCGTATTGTTTTGAATGGGAGAAAGTGTAACGTGCAATATGGCGGAGTAAGTCCCGCCTTCTAAATAAGAGCCAATCGCCGATTGGTAAAGCCATCGCGTCACTTCAGCGGCCGTTAGAATCACAGACGCGCGCCTCCGAAGAGACATGATTCGAGCGTTTAGAAACTAAATTTATGAGCCGGTTGTTGTTACATTTCATTGGTGATTTCAAATATGAAATTTAATCGTAAGGTTGGCGAACATTTTTGGAGAATTTGATGTTTCCCCATTCAAAGAGATTGCATGATGCCCAGGATGCCCGAGAGGCGTTTCAAAGATGGCCGCCGAGTGAAATGACTTGTCTTAAAGGGACTTTGTTTAAAGGCCCACTGCAGAGTGTTGGAACGCGCAGCATTCTCAAACACTATAGAATAACACAAGACGCGTCACTTGAATTGTTCTGAATAGGCGAAAGTACAACGCACAATATGGCGGAATAAGTCCTGCCTTTTAAATAAGAGCCAATCGCTGATTGGTAAAGTCATTGTGTCACTGCAGCGGCCGTTAGAAGCTCCGGTTCCTATAGAAACTGTCAGATGCGCGCCTCCGAAATGAGGCACAAGAGATGCGCATTAGCTTGATCCAGCCTGAATAATACTGTTTTGTGTCATGATTCGATCGTTTAGAAACAAAATTTGTGAGACAGTTATTGTCAGATTTTATTGGTGATTTCAAATATGAAATTTAATCGAAATCTTGGCAAACAGTTTTGGAGAATTTGATGTTTCCCCATTCAAAGAGATAGGACAGCACTTGAATCAGTGCCCAAGGAAGTCGACCGGAAGTTGAAGTCGGCCGCGTGCCGCCATCTTGTAGCAGAACTTCACTTGCGTTAGCATCCCATTGACTCCCATTCATTTTGGCGTCACTTTGACAGCGAATAACTTTACATCTGAGGCGTCCATATGTCCATAATTTATTTCTAAACATACACGGCAATGTATAAAGGGCTCCATTACCTTCTATGTTACATTATGGCCCCGTAGAAACAGTTTTTGTAAAAATAGGCTAACGATTGCGTCATAACCACTCGACTCTCTGTCGCACAGTAGAGAAATTACCGTACAGACAGGAGGAGAAGCTCGCAGGCAATAGTATGCATTAACTTAATATGGCGTACTGGCGTTACATTTTAAAATACTATACAAACTAATTAATCAGAATACTTACTCCTGCTCACTCACGCCAAAGAACTCCCCGCTCAAGCTCGCCGTCTCTGCAAGATTAACGATGGCAGTTTGCACGCACAGCTACTAGAAGATTTACATCTGTCAGACAGGTTGCTGACGTCATCAAGCTTAGTTTGAGTCTGCGCGTCAGAAACGGAAGTGCTAAAAATCGCTAAAAATGGGCTTCACTTGTCTCAATTGAGTTCCAGTGGGGTCGCTGTGTCCATTTCTTTTACTGTCTATGACTTGAATGCCCGAGAGGCGTTTCAAAGATGGCCGCCGAGTGAAATGACTTGTCTTAAAGGGACTTTGGCATTATTCAATGTGTTTACATATTTTCAACTGAAACAGGAAGACAGGGCGATATATCGAACATATAGCATATATACCGCCCCTTTTTTAAAATAGCCAATAGCGTTTTTTTTTTTTTATGTTACAGCTTGACCAGAGCCCTTAGACTCTGTAAAACCTCATTTTCCTTCTAATCTCTAACCGTTTCTACTCCAAATGTCCTTTATATCACTTTAATATACAGCATTCTGTGCAGAATTCAAATGGGTCTGATACCTTTTGTGGTCTGTGCCGACTCGTGCATGTGATCCCCTCTGTGCTCTCGTGTCTCTGGATCGGAGGTGACTGCTCGCGTTATGGCGGTTCGCGGGATATTAACGCGAAAACTGACTTTATTCGTGTCAAAGGAAAGCATATTTAAACTGTCTGAATTGTTCCCTATTCTCTATATAGTGCACTATGTGCCATTCACCATGTAGAAACTAGTAAATATGTGAACAAATGACCGATTTCAGCCACAGCTTCAGTGTAGCGTAGGAGTGGCAGGACTTCAGATTCTAGAGAGCATTTGATTGGACCAAAGATTTGACGAGAAACTGAAGTGTGATGTGATGTCAAGAAAATCCGTGATCCATTTTAGCGGAAGTGAGAGACTGAAAGATTTGAATGCTTATATCTCCTAAATGCAAATTTTGACATTGTTTAGGATCACACCAGCATACTCATAACCTTAAGGCTGGCTAACATATTCATACTAAATCTAAAAAAACTTACATTTTGATTTCAGGGGGACTTTAAGGTTCGTTGCAGTTCATCATTATTCCACGCGATGGCGCTAAAAGCTTTATAATAGAAGGATGAGACATTCAAACACGTCGTAACAACTTCATACTTGCTGCAAGCAGTGTGTAAATTAACATTGTTTTTTTGTTCCTTTCTTTCTTTCTTTCATAACATTTTCACAGTTACACCGTTATCTATTGCGTTGATGTTATTTTGTAACACTATGATTTTTTATTACAGTCTTAGTTTTAGAAACATTGTTTGCTTTATATATATATATATATATATATATATATATATATATATATATATTTATATATATATTTTTTTTTTACCTTGAAATGATGACAGTCAATAGGAATGTTCCCATTTAATTTGTTTGTTTGTTTGTTTGTTGCATTTTGTTCAGAGCTCTACACCAGTTAAGCCTCAAAACTCTTTCTATTTTAATTTTATCATCCTGTTTATTATTCAGTATTTCCATGAATTAGATGTACATTTCAAACATCTTTGCTTTCATTAAAACATTTAGGTTAGTTGAGTTAAATCATTAAATTTGCATTCCTAGTGTTGCTATTATGACATATCGATAATTAAAATAGGAGCAATCAAATAAGTAACTATTCATAAGCCTGTATATAAGTAATAGAATAATTTTTCTTTCAGATTAATCTCTTTTACTGGAATTCTGCTTTGTCTGTCATCGGTTATTCAATTATTATCAACTAAATTACAATAGTTTAGTTACTATTTTACATTAATGGCACTTTAAAATATATACATTCTGTAAAAGTTTATCCAGGGGGGCTCTTTTAATATGTGACATTTTGTGCAATAATCAACTAAATTAGCAAATTTATTTCCTAAAATAACACACTGGCTGATGAACACATGCTAAACTTATATCTAAATATGTTACAATTTAAAAGTAAATCCACATTATTCTTAAGAGGCGCATCTTCCCCCATCCTACCCTAATAGCTAATTTCAACGACCAAACAGATTAAAGATAAGACTACTTTATGTCTCTAAAAACATATTACCTTATTGATTAATTATATCACTTACAGACAACATATAACACTATTATTGTTGTCCCACAATCATAAATCGTGTTGTTATGTTGGTCTGACCGTGCTGGATAGGTGGCATGTGTCTGCTCATGCTTCAGTGCAGCGAGTTTGGCCTACCGTGTGGCTCTACATGTGAGCAGCAGGTCCGGTGTGATTACACTGCTGCCTGTTCACATCCCAGCGGGGCGGAGGAGGAGAAACTGCACTGGATCGAGCACACAGCCAGACACGCGGGAAGACTTAACCTCATTCAACAGCTAACGAGCATTAGCCAAGGACGTGATTCATCAAAGTATGTAAATCGGTTGCAAAGACGAAGAATAAGAATAATAATTAAACAATTATGTTTTTTTCCCTCACTTTGTTTGGGTAGGTTATATAGGCCAGATAACCAGACAGTTTACCATCGACAAATTCATGGACTTTAGTTAGAATCCGTGAGGCTGGAATATGTGTAACCTGACTCTTATCATATTGTGTGTCTAAAGGATTTGCATAGACAGAGCGAGTTTACTGGTTATATAAGTGTTATATAAAGACGAACTGTGATGATGGGAAAAACAGCGAGGTTGATTTTGCAGCTAAACATGTTCAAGCTCTCCAACACAGACTCAGACACATGATTTCCACAGGAAAAAAAAAAAAAACTTTATTAATACTTTTTCTTTACTGTATGTCAACAATACTTTAGACAAAATATATACATCAAACAACCTTCTCTTAGGTCCCAAAATAAAAAGTAAGTACCTCTTCCTATACAAAACTAATATATTGTTTTAAACATTACATTCACTTCCTTTTGCTTCTATGTAGAATCCAGGATTAAAAATGTAGATATCCGCCATCATGTTTACTGCTTTAAACAGGTAAAGGCAACAGCATGAACAAAGATCTGTCCTAATTTGACCAGAAATGAACACAGAACATGATGCAGATCGAGTCTAGGTCCAAAGCTATGTACACAATCTCATGGCATACAGCGCTCGGCTGTCTAAAACTCGAGAACATGAATGTGTGGGTCACGTATCAAAAATACAGATGTACAAGTAGTATAAACAAAATGATTACACAATGCGGTTACCTCACAACAACTTCACCTACGTGCACGAATGGATGACAAACTCAAAAGCTACAGCGGGGCCATGATTACATCACTCCCGTATTTACACGAGCATCACGTCTCGGGAGTCGATGGTGTCCTCATTTATGCAAGAAAACTCAGGTGAGCGCGAGATGGGAAACGTGCACGCGCCTGTGCTCCCCTCAGCCAAAGAAAAGACATTTATTTGGTAGCATTCTAGTCTAAAAGGACGGTTCCTATCAGTTAAAGCAGTCACAGAAGCAGAAGAGAGTGGAGCTTCCTGATCAAGCGTCCACGGCACAGAGAAATGTCCAAAAAGCAGCATCTACAGGGGTGATGTTTTATTAAAAAAAAATGACTTTGTGTTTACATTCAACAAATGAAAAGGTACTTGTGCAAAGTCCTTATCATTGGGGGACCGTCTGCACGTCACATTCTGGGTTATTGTTTTGTATTGTTTTCGACTGAAACATTCGGCATAAGTGCAGAGAGCAGTCGTTCGCCTGCCCCAGGTCCTTTTTCTCGAAGGACAGCGCTCACTGTCCTCGTTTTGACCTTCACAGTGTCTCACAGTGCTTTGCACGGGACCTCCTTTACCCGTCTGCGTCCACGTGGACCGTTCCTTGTCTGGGTATGTGTCTGCTGGTTGTGGAGGGAGCTGATAAGAGTGTGTGCAAGTGTGTGGAGGCTGTCGTACTTCTGAGAGGAATCAGAACAGCGGTTTGCCGTGCGTGAGGGCGCGTCGAACTTTGTCTTTGCGCCCTCTTCAACAGAACCCTCTACGGGAGCTTATTCAGCAGGGAAGTCCACTCTCGAGACCAGAACATTCAGAGAGCGGGCTGTTGGCGGACCCCAGAGAGAGTCCTCAGTCTTTGGTTTCCAGGTTTAACGGGGGGACTTGTTTCAGGGCCTGCAGGAGCGCAGGAGAGTCCATGGAGGTCGGAGGGGTGGCGGGGGAGCCCACTCTTGACGACATGGCCAAGGACGAGGGGAGTTTTTCAGGAGACAAGCCCGTCGGGGAGCCGCTGAGGCCTGGGTACAATACCGGCATAGCCCCCGGGTACCAACACTTCTCCAGCATGGGCAAGTACGCGGCGGCTGCGCCATGTGGAAAGAGGTAGAAGGGCATGCACAGGGGCTGGTGTGGAGAAAAGCTCATGTAGGGGCTGTGGCCGCCCACTATTTCGTGCCCCGACAGAGACTCGTCTTCTGAAGAGTCGGACCTCTGCCGCTTGGCCTGCGGCTCGTCCAGCTCCTCTTTAATGCTGCCGCCGTACTTGAGATCCCCAGCGTCTTTGCCGTAGTAGACCGGCCGCTGGGCTTTCGGGTCGCGCTTCTCGAGCTCGCCTCCGTAGCCGCTGTCGGTATCCGTATCGCTCCCGCTCTGCTCGCTGCTGTGGGGATAAGTCCTTTGAATGACGGGCACGCAGTTTTTAGCGTGGCCCTCCGCTGCTTTCGGCTGCAGGCCTGCCGGTTTCTCCCGGCTTTCTTGAGGTTTGGGAGCGGGCTCGTCCAGACGAGGACTCGGCGGACTCTGAATGAGCTCAGACGCCACTTTTTGAAGGTGGTCGATTATGTGAGCAGGCGTCAGGTCTCGCACGGTCTCCTGGTTGGCCAGGAACTGAAGAACCTCCTTGGCGCACAAGTGGAACCCGGAACGGAACATCTCCTCACTGTTTTCTGAGTGCCCATTGCCTTGTTCACCTGCAATAGAACCATAACGGGTTAGAGAGCATGCCAATGGTTTTCCTTCACAACAGTCATGAAGGCTAGATCATTTGCTGCATTGCGCAAGCGTGTCTCAATTTCTTTATTTTGTAATCTGCTCGAAAACAAACACAAGGGGAGGGGAGTTGAAAAGTTCAGCAGGGCTGCTTCCTGCGACACGGTTGCACATTAGGTGTTCCGCCCCTTATGCATTATCGAAAACTCACCGATTTGCATTCCGTTCTGCAAGGAAATGATCTTCTGTTGCTGCTGCTCCAGCAGGTTGTTAAGAGCTTTCACATGCTTGAGCGTGAGCTCCAGCACAACAGCCTTCTCCAAGTGTCCCAGAGTCTAAAACAGGAAGAACCCAGATAAGCATGTTGATCTTTCTTATGTAACCCTCTCCGCAGCGGCTCAGAGAGGACAAACCTGCGTCGAGCAGGAATGAAGACACCCCTCTCGGCTCACCAGTGCATGCACATGTGCGTGCAAGTAATAAATACTCCTACAGCCTTGTTGACGTATGAATAATTAACTAATGGCAGATTCGTGATGTTAAATTGTGATCTTTACAAGTTGTATATATTAAAAATGTACATCAAGCACATTATAGGAGAGGGTGACTAATCCAAAAGCAGGACAAACATGATTTATTCATGATCAACAAGCAGGTGGCGCTTTGCACTACAACATTGTGAGGTGAGCCCATCCACTCCCATATTACTTACAGTGAGTTTAAGGTGTTCGGGCAGCAAATCCTTCAACTGCGCGATGCACTCGTTTATTCGGTCCCTCCTTTTCTTTTCGATCAATCGATGAGGCAATTTGTATGTATCCTGAGGGTTAGGAGTTACATTTTTAAATTAATTTCCATGCGTAAAAAGCATTAAAAAAAAAAAAAAAAAAAAAAACTAAAACTGCCACAAAAAAAAATCAATAAATTGTGCAGGTTAAATAAATATTGTTAAGAACACTAAAATACATTTATATAAAGTTGGCAGGTAAAAGTGTGCGCAAATTATATTTGTGCGTAATTGCGCATTTCGTACCTTGCTGTCCTCACTGCGCTTCATTCCCCGCCGGGGTTTATACACATACATCGGAAAGTCCATTCTATAAAATAAAATGAAATAAAATACAGTTAATAAGAGATATAGCTCTCTGGAAAGCTTTCAAAAACACGAATAAGCAGCGTCTGGAGACTGACTTACCTTTCCATGTCAGAGATATCCAGCGAGGCGTGTTTGGCCATACACGGTGGAGGCTGAGCACTGGTAATCCTCTCCATTTCACCCTAATGTGTCTTACTGGTGTAAGAATAGGGTTACAAATATAAATCAATATATAAAAATAAAAACCAGATCCTTTACTCTTTCATCAAAGTCTACAAGTATTTCCTTCGAATAAAGTAGTTTTCGTTCCAGATATGGTGTCTCAAAAGTAGGACGCAAAACTGATGTTGTTGTGAGGTGGAGATGCAGGAGGCGTTTGTCGGCTCCGGTGCTGGTTAAATGAGTGTATGTGGGTGGATTTGAAGTACGTGTTAAATAAACCCTGTGACTGCAGACACGTCTCGAGCTCCAGTCACATGAGCCTCACGTGTGTGACGGCGCTTTCAGAGCTCAACCCATTTACAGCAGACCGTCCGCCCTCCCGTGTCCCGTGTCCCACCATGCTGCTGCGCGCTCTCTCTCTCTCTCTCTCTCTCTCTCTTTCTCTGGGTGCACAATAACAGCTCGTGTCAGGGACGTGTTATTATGAGCGCCTTATCCTGGATTGACTTCAAAGCATGATATACACAAAGATTATATAAAGTGGTTCAGAGTATTTTATCAAGCCAAACCATACCTTCGACTTATTTACCAATGTAATTATGACATGGCTACGACAGAACCTCAAAATGTCTGTCATGTCACAAAATTCCTATTTAAATGTCATATATATATATATATATATATATATATATATATATATATATATATATATATATTACACACACACACACTGATATACTGTAATGTTTAAAACTTTGTTAATATAAAATGTTTTATATTTTGTATTCTATAAATAACACATACTACTTGAAATATAACTATCAAAACATACTTTATAAATTTTTAATAATTATAAAATGTATAATTATTTATTAATTAAAAGGAAACTTTTAAAATATTTTAGTTTTTCATCTCTCGAATTCAGCAAATATATATAGCAATATATATATTGCAATATAAATTGGATATATATATATATATATATATATATATATATATATATATATAATGTATATATATATATATATATATATATATATATATATATATATATATAATATGTATATTGCTTCTCATCTCTCGAATTCAGCAAATATATATAGCTATATATATATATAATATATATAATATATATATATATATAGCTTTACAAAGAAGCAGCACATATTCTGTTTCACACGCGCATGTGGGCCTGAATGTGTGCGTGCAGCTGAAGCTTCTAGAAAGAAACGGATGTCAAATGAATAATGTCCAGAGCACCTGTTGCTCTATCAATATAATGCAAGTATTCATTAACAAAATTCCCCTGGCATGATGCTGGCACATGAGCGAGCACGGCACCGTTGTCATGGTTACACAATAGTAACAGATGCGCGGGAACTAACGCGCCGGGTTTTTTTTCTTTTCACACCGGGACTATTTGGCGCTCCACGTGCAGCCGCTCATGGCTCTCTCGTGCTGCGGCTCGGTTTGTTGTGGCCGGTTGTACTCGGCGGCGGTCACGTTGAACTCCTCATGGCGGCGCAGGGTAAGGGCGGAGGCGGAGAACCGATTGAATCCCTGGGACTGACGTCACCTGTTTATTTTAGTACCGAGCAGCAGCTCGAGCTCATCCCAGACAGGCGCGCGCGCTCCGATGAGAAAGGTGCTCACGCGCTGTTTTCACTGTAAATAGCAGAATTACTCTCATAAATATGTAAAAATCTGGCAATATTTGCTCTAAAAGTCTTTGCTGGAAGAGTTACTGATATGTGGAAGTCCACATAAAATACAGTAGATATATTACTGAGTTCATGTTACTCGTTACATGCTGCTGCTGTTTTCTCTAACTGAAATAGATATTTGTTTATTATGTATATATATATATTACATTGTAGGTTTTAGAACTGGTAGCTTCATTGAGGTTTTGAGATCTGTTCATAAAATCCAGTTAATAATTCAAATCCTAATAGAACTGGAGGAAAGTGGGGGACTTTAGTGCTTTTTTTATCTGCAGCAACAGGATGACACAGCATCCTTCTTCGCAGGCAGAGGACAGAAGCAGTGCATGAGACACTTCCTTCAGCGAATTCAGTAATGCATTGCCTATTTTGGTTGCACATGAAATGGAAGAGACTTGTAATGTGTCCTTGAGGTTTGATGTGTAATATATCGTGCCAACACTTGATCATGTGACAGTGTAATTATGTCAGATATTGAATCATATTTAAAGTGGTTAATTTCACAGTTGGATCTTATATTAATCACTTGTATTACATAAGTGGAACAAGAATTTTAATAGATCATGTGACATCTGAACTGTTTGGTTGGGTTAGTCTTAAACAGCCTGCTGTACCAATTCAGTTTCATGCTGTGTTAAGTGTCTTTCTTGTCCTTCTTTTATAAGGAAAGTCCCCTTATTTGACTGCAAATATGTTACAATTATGACTGTTATTTGATTTTAGAGATGGAATGCAGTAAAGACATCATCTGAGGATAATGCATTTCGGTAACACTTAATATTGGTGTCCATTAAATACTTTAAAAAGAAAAAATATTATAGCTATTTACAAACAGCATCGTTAGATATAGTAAAAAATGTCCATTAGTATTCCTCAGCAACACATTTTTGAGTTGTCAAAAAGCCTTGGTAATCTAGGAATTTTTTCTTGAAATTGTTTGAATATTTCACATCAGTAATTGTGGAAAGTGCATATGAACTTTGCATTACAACTGTGACATTAACAGGTCAATTTGACCAGCCATTTTCATAGTTAAAGGCAAGTGAAAAAAAAAAAAAAAAATTGTATATATTTATATATAGTATATACACGCATTTTGTGATATTTTTGTTCTGAGGGTATTTACTTTCACATTTATGCATTTATTCGCCTTTATTAAGACTGGCTGGTTTTTATTCGCTGCATTAAACACTAAAAAAATTATTTTCAACATTTTTTCTTTTGTCAAATCAACTTAGATAATTGATGTGGTTCAGATAACATATTTTTTTGAGTTTCTATTGATTAAATCAATTGCCTTCATTGTATTAACTCAAATTTTTACTTTCAATGAACAAAATTAAGGCAACCAGGGAACTTTTTTAAGTTAAACCAACAAGTCTTTTTTTACACTGAAGGTGTATATTTTTATCAGTTCACGCATGTGAATTTTGCTGGAAGTCAAACCCATGATCTTTTCATTGCTACAGTAGCCACATGTTTGAGCTTCAGGAAAGTGCCACAAGCACAAAATCTAAATTGGTAAAAAAAAAAAAAAAAAAAAAAAAAAAATTGTGTAAAAAACTAATGTTTAAAAAAAGTACTTCTTTTTTTATTTCTCTCTCTCTCAAATGGGTCGATTTGTCATACCCAGAATGTTAACATAATACAATTTAGGGATAACCTGTTTTTTTTTCTATGTAAATGTTCCTTTAAATGTTCTCTATAAACAGGACACGTCAGAACATTTGAACAAAACGTTACGAACATACAGTACCAGTCTCAGCACATTTAAATATAAAAATGACTAATAGATCACTGTGCGCGTACACCTCGGCGGTTAAATGAGAAGCTTGCACCATGTCCTGAGGCTCACTGTTGAAATAGCTCTCATATTAACTTTATAATAAGGTTAATGTAAGCCCAGAAAGAAAGTGACATTCACAGACCCACTCTGGATTTATTAAAGCATCATGAGTTTCCTATTTCTTACTAAACTGATGGTTTCAAGTCATATTTTCCTCCGTCTCTGCTTTTGCACTGCTTCACTTTATTTCACAAATGTCACTTAACTCGTGGAAGGTTTCAGTCTGATGCTGCACTTCGCACAGGGGGATTTTAGAGCGCTACTTCTGACGACGCTGACAAGTGTCAATAATTAAATGCATAAGGTCTGTCTGACACTTCGGTCGCACTTTTGCTCTCTTTACGGACAACTGCAAAGATATACCTCAGTGTTTTACCCTGAAATCGATTTGGGACTCTCCAGTCTGACCACCATCACAACATACAAAGCTAAATATGAGTTTCAGCAGTGTGTGGAAAACAGCTTTTTTACTTTTTTTGCAACATGAAAGGTCACAGAGAGTGCATTTCCTTAGAGAAGCATGGGCCGCTGGCTCTTATAAAGCTTGAATTATTAGCTCAACTTCATTTCCTTTGAATGGGGTGAACAATATGTCATGTCATAAGAAACCTGCAAAATGATGCAGTCATCAATATATACATATAAACTCACATATGGGCAATGAAAACCGTTTTTCTGCGGTCACATTGTTTTTGTATTTAAATAACCACTGAAATTAACACATTTGTGTGTGGGTATTTACTATTCTGCAAGATGGCAGCCAGTACAAATAATGTAAAATAAAGAGCAGAATTACTGATGTTTAACATTTTTGATTTCAGTTTCCATATTGGTGGTTTAAAACACACACAAAAGAAATACAAAAACAAACCTTTAAATTCGGGTCCTTTGAACAAGAAGTACATATTTTATTAAATATCACTAAATTCATTTATATATTAAATCAGTAGTAGGCTTATTTTTCAGTAACAGTTGTGTTATAATTATTAGGATCTCTCTATATAAAAGCAAAGACCTGCAGACATATATACATGTATTACAAGAAAAATCAAAAATGAAACAAAAAACCTTGATAGTATTGAGAAAGTGACTTGCTTTGCTCAGCTAAAAGATGAAATTGTCTAGAAAAATGTGAAGGGTTATAGACAAAAACTCAACAAAGATTGCTTTTGTCAGCGAATATTCATCCTGCACTTGCAGGAACATACAGCAGGCACGAGCAACATGGCTCTATATTGACAGGAATGATATGAGTTCAATTATTTTAGTGCATTAATTTTAAGACAAAATAATGAACAAAATCTTAACTGCATCTATTATTACTCAGTATATGACTTCTAATGTCATAAATCTGGCAGCATAAATAAAAAGCCATGATAAACCATAATAAAGAGCTTCTAATTACCAAACAGAACCTGATTTTATTCATGAGAATTAAAGAACCCTAAATTGGCAGCATACGCATAATCTCCTTTAAGCTTTTTTTTTTTTTTTGGAAATTTTGATATAAATAAATTAACTTAAATATGAAAAGGCTGTTTTTTTTCCCTTCTACACAAACCACTTTACTTCGCAAACAGTAATCCTACAAGTCCCTGGCATCTAATTTGTTTCATAAAGCAAATGAATGAAACAAAAAGAAACAAATAATTACTGCACCTTCCCTTTAAGACATAATGTACAGATGTAGTTGCATATTAAAGTATTAATATTGCACAAAATACAAAAATAAGACATCAAATACTGACTGCTTTACTGCTATGGGTCAATACAAAAGGATGTGTGTCCAAGCAGCATCTACAGGCTGCAGCACATGTTCGTGAGTCTTGCAGTATCTAGTGTAGCTCTGCCATTCATTTTCACCCAGTGGAAGGCGAGTGATGCAAATTCACTTCCTCTTTAACACGAAGAAACATTTGGCACTCAAATGGATGTGAAGAAGGGGGGTGAAAGTCATTTTTCCTTCCCTGGTGGCCTACAGCCGTTTACTTCGGTATACACAGCAGGTTGTGTTGATGATGTATCTGTGATGTCTTGACACACACACACAGACGGAAAGGCTGATGCGATGTCTGCAGGAGACAGCTGTAGGACACTTGGCCAGTGTAAGGAGGTTCAGGCGGGCTGCTGGGGGTTCACGTTCATGTGTTGTGGGTGTCCCAATAGCCCGATCCTTTGTTTCTGTTTCCTCTGCTCTGTCATCTGTCAGAACAAACACAATTTTTTTTTAAATAAATATTTAAAATCTCCTTTTTGTCTCTCCCACACACAATGATAAAGCATTTTGTGTATCCATTCAAATGAAAATATTTAGAACATATAATATATATATATACATACATACAAACACAAAAATAAAACTAAGCTAAACATTTAAATTGATTTAAATATTCTAAATCTATAAATATTTTTTAAAAATATTTTCTAAAATGTTTTCACTATTCTCACATTATATATTATTGGTGCTGTCGAACGATTAATCACGATTATTTATTTGACAGCACTACATTTTCACATTTTATATATATACAAAATAAAACTAAATATTTAAAAAATATATATTTTCTAAAAATATTTTCAGTATTTTCACATTATATATACAAAATAAAACTAAATATTTTTTTAAAAATATTTTCAGTATTTTCACATTATATATACAAAATTAAACAATATATTTTTTTAAATATTTTCTAAAAATATTTTCAGTATTTTCACATGATATATATATATATATAATACACACATACATATAGACAAAAATAAAACTAAATATTTTCAAAAAATATTTTCAGTATTTTCACATATATACAAAATAAAACTATAAATATTTTTTTAAATATTTTCTAAAAATATTCTCAGTATTTTCACTTTATATATATATACACATACATATAGACAAAAATAAAACTAAATATTTTTTTAAATATTTTCAGTATTTTCACGTTATATATATATATAATATACACATACATATAGACAAAAATAAAACTAAATATTTTTTTAAATATTTTCTAAAATATTTTCAGTATTTTCACGTTATATATATAATATACACATACATATAGACAAAAATAAAACTACAAATATTTTTAAAAAAATATTTTCAGTATTTTCACATTTTATATATATATATATATATATATATATAACTATAAATATTTAAAAATATATATTTTCTAAAAATATTTTCAGTATTTTCACATATATACAAAATAAAACTATAAATATTTTTTAAAATATTTTCTAAAAATATTCTCAGTATTTTCACATATACATATATATATATATATATATATATATATATATATATATATATATATATATATATATATATATAATAATAATATACACATAAATATAGACAAAAATAAAACTAAATATTTTTTTAAATATTTTCTAAAAATATTTTCAGTATTTTCACATTATATATATATAATATACACATACATATAGACAAAAATAAAACTACAAATATTTTTTAAAAAATATTTTCAGTATTTTCACATATATATTATATATATATATATATATATATATATATATAAATAATGTGAAAATACTGAAAATATTTTTTAAAAAATATTTGTAGTTTTATATATATATATATATATATATATATATATATATATATATATATATATATATATATAAAGATTTTTTTAAAAAACAGTTTTTATACTGTGCAAACTGTACATTCTATTCCCCACTACCCCTAAACTTACCCATCACAGAAAACATTCTGCATTTTTACATTTTTGATAAAACATTCAGTATGTTTTTAAAGCTATTTTAAATATGAGGACTCATGAAATGTCCTCATATTTCATGTTTAAGTCGTAAGACCAGTGTAATACCCATGCCATTATACAAATTTGTGTCCTCATAAATCACAAAAACGTGCACACACACACACACACACACACACACACACACACACACACACACAATTTTGAATCATCCTCATCTCCTGTTTTTTCTCTCCCACAGATCAGGCATGTCATGCAGTGATGCATTCTGTGTATCCATTCATGTTGCCTAGGTTATGACCTCATAACTCAAGAGTGTCTGTGTGTTTTAGGTGTGTGCCGTCTTAAAGAAAAGCTTCTGGGAATATAAAATGGAGCAACTGGAGCAATGTCATGCAGGGTTGTGTAACTGAGCTACAAAACACACTAACTCACACTCATGCTCACGTACACAGTTCCACTGAAATTCAGACTGTCTGAACTGAAATCCCCTACTCTGACTCAACAGCTGCAAAAGTGAGCCAAAAACGCTCACGCATATAATATTAAAGTTTGTGTCCACAGGAAGTACCTCATACAACTAAACAAACACACAGCCATTTAAAGCTAACGGGCTTGGCTTGCTCCTCCTGCTAATGTGACTCCATATAAGGGGCTCTCAACTACAGTTTATCATGACTGGATCTGTAATCCAAGTAAATCAATAATTCTCTCAATAATCAATAACAATAATATTAATAATAATGAGATCAAATGATTTAGAGCGGAAATACCTCATGAGATCCTGCCTTTTGTAAAGCATACATTTGTAAAATAAATCTGAAATATTATTGAATCAGAATCCATCAAAGGGACCCCAGGCAGGTCACAGACAATGGAAAGAAGGTCACATGGTTACATGTATGCTTTGAGTCAGTAAGAGGATGACAAATAACAATCTTTTATTAGAAAATAAACATTTTGTTGCATGTTTATTTTGCTGTATGTGTGTGGTCGTAGTATTCCCTATACATTAATCATATAAATCATAAGTTTCTGAAAATGTAAAAATGCAGTTTTCTGTGATGGGTAGGTTTAAAAGTTGACAGAATATACAGTTTGTACAGTATAAACAGCATTATGTCTATGGAACGTCCCCATAAAACATGGAAATGTGTGTGTTAATTGTAAAATGTAAATTCATACATATGCAAACGTATATTTTATTTTATTTATACTTTAATTATTTAGAGCACTTAAGCACAAGACTGCAGATCAAAAGGTCTTCAAATACTGTATATTAATTCATTCAAATGATTATACATTTGATTAAAGTTTGAAAAACTGATGGTTTTTTTGCTATGGATTTGATTTTAAACCACTCTCATATAAATGGTGTTTTTGTATATCAATATTATTTATTGTCGTTACGAACAGTTGAATTTTTGATTTCGCATTAATTTAATGCAAAAACTTTTTTGATCAGGATTCTTGGACGGTGTGTATGACAGCAGAAAAAGTGGAGAAAGACAAACTTGTTATAATATTTCAACAAGATGATGGATCCTTAAAGGGATAGTTCACCCAAAATTGAAAATTCTGTCATCATTCACCCGACCTCAAGTAGATCCAAAACACAAAAGAAGATATTTTGAAGAATGTCTATTATCAAACAATTGTGGGGCACCATTGATTTCCACAGTATTTGGTTTTCATACTATGGAAGTTTCATACGGTTTGGTTCCTCATTTTGTTTCATTTGTGTTCAGCAGAACAAAGAAACTTATACTGGTTTGGAACAACTTGAGGGTGAATAAATGAGGACAGAATTTTTATTTTGGGGTGATCTATCCCTATAAGATTTATCAAACAATCAAATTCATTTTAAAATATTTTCTAGACAGTTCCGTGAAGAACTGTCATCATTCTCTCTTCTAAGTTGAAACTTTTAAAGTAAGAAAAGGAAAAGTAAAACCTGCATCGCCGTGTGTAAACGTAACATTGACGCAGATTAAACAGTGAAAGTTTGTTGGTTTTGACTCGCTTCGCCTTCTTTTAGCCAAACAATGAACTTTTCCCCTTGTCTGGAGTGCAAAAACATAAAAAAACAGAACAACTTCCCTCTAGACACTTCCCATTTTATGCGGCTGCACACCTCAAGTTAGTGTTAATTCGACAGTATTTACAAGAAATCAACGACATGACAGCAAATCCCATTACGCATATTTCCACCAAATCAAAATATGAGCGCCTAACTTAATGACCCACTTTATCATTTTCATCTACTGTGTGTTACACTGTTTATCTGTGGAAACAAACAAGCTCAAGTTCGCAGAACTTCATATGGACGACAATGCGGCTGAATAAAAGTGAAACAACACTTAGCCTCGTGACGCAGGTGAAAGATCATTTTAAATACCACGAGCTGAAGGCAGAAAGAGAAAGACAGACAGAAATGACTCACTGCCCTTTGGACTAATTGAACCTTGTAGAGGATTGTGGACTCATACTGACTGACCTTGAAGGCCTAGTTTCACTCACACCCAACTTAAAATTCTAGTCTGCGAAGTCAATTTAAACAGCTTAACGGGTCAATACTACCTCATCTTCTTTGGAGCATGAAGAACTGCCTCAACATGTCAGTATGTACATAATGTTCTGCCATCAGTCCAAAAGCATCGTCACTCACCTGTTCTTTCAGTTCAGTGAGTTGGCCTGACAGGTTCGAGACGAGCTTCATGGTGGATTCAAGTTTCTCCTGGAGATTCCTGATCTCGTTCTGCTCGCCCTCGGCATCGCTGCTAACCAGCGACATTGCCCGCATCCGTGGAAACCAGTCCAAGTTGTGTTCCTGTTGGAACAGTGTACATTCAGTAGCTGCAACTCAAAGTCATGTACACTACTGTTCAAAAGTCAGATTTTTATTCAGTAAGGATGCATTAAATTGTTCATAAGTGACAGTAAAGGCATTTATAATGTTACAATTTTTCTATTTCAAATAAATGCTGTTCTTTTAAACTTTGCGTTCATCATTTCCACAATAATATGAAGCAGAACTGTTTTCAACATTGATAATAATAAGAAATGTTTCTTTGAGCACCAAATCATCATATCAGAATGATTTCTGAAGGATCATGTGACACTGAAGACTGGAGTAATGATGCTGAAAATTCAGCTTTGCATCACAGGAATAAATTACATTTTAAATATATATTCAAATAGAAAAACAGTTATTTTAAATTGTAATAATATTTCAACAATATTACAGTTTTTACTGTATTTTTGATGAACAGATCATTTATTATACAGTACCATGTTGTAAATGCCCCTTTTTGAGTGGAAGGAAAAACAAGCCGTTTTCGTGCATGTATCTTTAAATGCAAATGAGCTGCTGCTCCCCACTCTGCTTTCCAGAAGAGGGCGGAGCCTTTACAACTCGTGCCCCAGATACTCTGACAAAAACTAACAAAACGTCTGTTCGGTTTTGATTATCATCTCTATTGCGGTCACACTCACATGACATTGCAGTTCTTCATCATCATCATTTTAAAAGTCATAACAGTTTAAACTTCTGATATATGGTTTTCTGAGTGCACACGCGCACAGAAAGCTGGCTGTTGGACGGCGCGTCCCGTGAGTATTGCACTAAGTTCTCTTTTCCATCTTATTGTGCTTAAACTGTCAAATACACAAAGTTTATAAAAACACAAGTTGGTTATGTCTGTGAACGTAAACAGCAGGGAAAGAAATCGCATGTGTATATTAGATCTGTGTATTAAAGTGGCGTAATTACAGTATACTGCTGGATGCTGTTAATATGAACCAAACAAAAAAAAAAAAGGGGGGGGGGGAATTCACTGCTCTTGATTAACTTTAAGAATACATTTCTTACTTGAATGCTGCTGTTAAATGATCTGGCGAGGAGATAAACATGCCAAACTGTGTACAGCTCACACAGGGGAGGAGCTAAGCTAATTCCCTTGCCAGTAATGGGCGGGGCTTCATGAATCTGGAACCGCTTGTTTGGAGAGGCTGTTTATGATTTATGGGGATTATAAAAAAAGGAGTGAGTGGATATTTACGATTATAGGCTGGTTGTTTACACACATCTGTGTTCAAACACCTTATAAAAGTGAATTTTGCATAATACTGTAGGTCCCCTTTAAGAAATCTTACCAACCCCAAACCTTTGAACAGTAGTGTATCTTTAAAATGTATAAATGTAAAAGTATTTGGAAAGTTTGTTAGGCTTTAAATGAATAATTCAGTCAGTATTTAGTTGAATAATATGACAAAAAAAAGTATTGTGATACTTTCTAGTTAGTTGATAAAATCATACAGCATGTTCATATTCATATGATGACCTCCAACTGCAGTTACTCTGCTAGGACACCTGTGTGAATTTGAGGGACAATGACTTCATTCATCCACTGAAAAACACTGCACAACTGGCTTATTTGATATTTTGTTATTGAATGCAAGTCTGACTTGTTGGGGTCACTAACAATTGAAGCATTATTCAGTGTCTGCTGTATGATTTAATTAATTACTCAGATACTCGGATTCTTTTCCAAAACATTTTTTTAAACCCCAGCCCCTAGATTTCCCACCATCCACATGGAGCAAACCATTCGAAATCAGACCCTGACTAATGGGGTCCTTGAAATCATGTCCTCCTCCACCTCACATTCCCTCCCTGTCTATCCGTTTATAAGAAAGTGTGCTTACATCAGACAAAATTCCCTATGTGTAATATGATTACAGCAAAGGAAACACAGTATCAAAGTCACATGAGCATGAGGACAGCTTCACCCTCAGATAAGTGCTTCAAAACATTGAGCACCATGTTTCTCCCTAAGTGGCCTACAATTATTTAACAAGGGGGAAACTACTATCCTCTTTAATGAAATATTTTACATTACACACACTAATTTAATAAAGCAAAACTCTAAAATCAATGTTTAACTGCAAGATGAAAGCAGGAGTGGACTTGAGGTAATGCTATTTGTTTTCTAGCATAACAATGACCTCAGATAGAGAAAACAGCCAAAAACAACCTCATAGATGAAATGAATACAGTATGGGGATATGTGGAAATATGCCACATGCCACAGAGTAAAATACTATTCTTAAATATATGATTTATATACTATTCATAAAATATGATTTCATAATATATAAATATATAATATCATATACATTGGGTACGGAAAGTATTCAGACCCCCTTACATTTTTCACTCTTTGTTATTATTGCAGCCATTTGCTAAAAATCATTTAAGTTTTTTTTTTTCCTCATTAATGTACTCACAGCACTCCATATTGACAGAAAAACACAGAATTTTTTACATTTTTGCAGATTTATTAAAAAAGAAAAACTGACATATCACATGGTCCTAAGTATTCAGACCCTTTGCTGTGACACTCATATATTTAACTCAGGTGCTGTCCATTTCTTCTGATCATCCTTGAGATGGTTCTACACCTTCATTTGAGTCCAGCTGTGTTTGATTATACTGATTGGACTTGATTAGGCAAGCCACACACCTGTCTATATAAGACCTTACAGCTCACAGTGCATGTCAGAGCAAATGAGAATCATGAGGTCAAAGGACCTGCCTGAAGAGCTCAGAGACAGAATTGTGGCAAGGCACAGATCTGGCCAAGGTTACAAAAAAATTTGCTGCACGTAAGGTTCCTAAGAGCACAGTGGCCTCCATAATCCTTAAATGGAAGACGTTTGGGACGACCAGAACCCTTCCTAGAGCTGGCCGTCCGGCCAAACTGAGCTATCGGGGGAGAAGAGCCTTGATGAGAGAGGTAAAGAAGGACCCAAAGATCACTGTGGCGGAGCTCCAGAGATGCAGTCGGGAGATGGAAGAAAGTTGTAGAAAGTCAACCATCACTGCAGCCCTCCACCAGTCCGGGCTTTATGGCAGAGTGGCCCAACGGAAGCCTCTCCTCAGTGCAAGACACATGAAAGCCCACATGGAGTTTGTTAAGATGGTGAGAAATAAGATTCTCTGGTCTGATGAGACCAAGATAGAACTTTTTGGCCTTAATTCTAAGCGGTATGTGTGGAGAAAAGCAGGCACTGCTCATCACCTGTCCAATACAGTCCCAACAGTGAAGCATGGTGGTGGCAGCATCATGCTGTGGGGGTGTTTTTCAGCTGCAGGGACAGGACGAGGGAAAGATGAATGCGGCCAAGTACAGGGATATCCTGAATGAAAACCTTCTCCAGAGTGCTCAGGACCTCAGACTGGGCCGAAGGTTTACTTTTCAACAAGACAATGACCCTAAGCACACAGCTAAAATGACGAAAGAGTGGCTTCACAACAACTCTGTGACTCTTCTTGAATGGCCCAGCCAGAGCCCTGACTTAAACCCAATTGAGCATCTCTGGAGAGACCTAAAAATGGCTGTCCACCAACGTTTACCATCCAACCTGACAGAACTGGAGAGGATCTGCAAGGAGGAATGGCAGAGGATCCCCAAATCCAGGTGTGAAAAACTTGTTGCATCTTTCCCAAAAAGACTCATGGCTGTATTAGATCAAAAGGGTGCTTATACTAAATACTGAGCAAAGGGTCTGAATACTTAGGACCATGTGATATTTCAGTTTTTCTTTTTTTAATAAATCTGCAAAAATGTCAACAGTTCTGTGTTTTTCTGTCAATATGGGGTGCTGTGTGTACATTAATGAGGAAAAAAATGAACTTAAATGATTTTAGCAAATGGCTGCAATATAACAAAGAGTGGAACATTTAAGGAGTTCTGAATACTTTCCGTACCCACTGTAATAAATTGTATTAGCGTTGGTCTTCTATGGCAAACAACTGCATAACACATTTACATTTAGTCATTTAGCAGACACTTTTATCCAAAGCGACTTACAAATGAGAATAGTAGAATCAATCAAATCAACAAATTTTGTGTTGGCTTGGGAAAGCCTAGCCAGAAAGTTTGAAGTAGTTTAAAAAGCTTGAAGGTGGAAGCAGTTTGAAGCTTGAAATAGGTGTAAAGTTTTAGTTTAGTAGTTTTAGAAGCTAGAAATATTGATTGAGAACATGTTGCTAACATGTTTTAGATTGTTCTTAGCATGTTTCTAACATTATTTAACACTTTGTTAGCATTTTAACATGAAGCTAACATGTTTTAACATGATTTAACACATTGTAAGCATGTTTCTCGCATAACTTTGCATGTTATGTTTCTAACATGAATTGCTAGTTTGTTTTAGCATGTTGCTAGCTTGATTTAACACATTTCTAGCATGTTTCAACATGTTGCTAGCATAATTTAACACATTGCTAGCATGTTTCTAGCATGAATTAGCACATTCCAAGTATGATTGATCAACTATTTAGAACATTAGAGCAAATGCATAGCAACTCCCTAGATACCACCCAGACACCCCAACAATTACACAATAACACACTAAAAACCATTTACAATACCTTAGCAATTGCATAGCAACATTCTGGCAAGCACCCAGAACAACTTACTGTAGCATGGCTGTGAGTTTTGCACAGGCAAGAAAATGTACAAAGTGTATTTTTTACTTTTTTCCTCAGTGATTTTAATGGGCTGTGACCAGTACAAACAGTTCTTAATGAAAAATCCATGTCCTTTTGTTGCAATATCTCAAAATGGTTTATAGTACAACAAGCGATCATAGACAGCAGCGGGAGTACGAGCTCGGACCCGAGCCAAATGCGATTGCGGAATGTCTGACTTCTGGCTGGTGGGAGAGGTCAGATGCAGCTCCTAATAAGGATGAGAGGGATTCTAACAGAAGCAGAGAAAAAGTGATAGTCACATTACAGAACACTGGAGGGAGAACGGCCAAAGGACACTTCATTCTCTAGTCATGCATATCCTTTTCTCCCCAAAGCTGGACTGCTTGCACATAAATACACAAACACATCAGTGTTTTTAAAATTAACTCGGCCTGCAGACAGACAAGTTCAGGCTAGAGAGCTTTGTGAATGCAGTGAACATGTTCTATAAAGTCAGCGAGTTCCTCCAGCAATTAACATGACATAACTGCCGTGACATGCTGCACAACATCTAAAACTATTTTAAAAAGCATTCTTTCTATTTATAACAACTGTGCATGAAGTTATGTTCTCATATTCCTAGAGAGACTGCATGGAATACTTGGAATGTTTTAGCACACCGTGGGACTATTTAAAGTGCCTCTAGTGATGACTGTTTTCATGTAGGTTTCCTGAATACTCCCCTCGTCTGCCATTGGTCAATTAAACAGATAGCCCCGCCTCAAAGTAACAGCACTGATTAAGCCATAACCAATAATAAAATGACATTTTGGGCCACTCAAATAAACAAAGCAATGTTTCTGAAAGCAACAAATATAGGATATATATATATATATATATATATATATATATATATATATATATATATATACAGCTATGGAAAAAATTAAGAGACCACTCCAAGTTCAGAAATCAATGTTAAGTGGTCTCTTAATTTTTTCCATAGCTGTATATAGGTTGACTTTATACAGGAAAGTCAACCAATAAACGGCTCAGTTATATATATATATATATATATACTTTTTTATATATATATATATATATATATATATATATATATATATATATATATATATATATATATATATACTTTTTTATATATATATAATTTAAATAAATTATTTAATGAGACTTTCAAAAAATATTTGGTAAAAAGACAAAAACATTATCTACAAATAACCTTTTTTTTCGGAAAATTACAATTAAACGTGATTATGAAAACATAGCAGTTTAAGCAAACTTTTAGGGAATATTTAAGCTTTTTTCGTGATATAGTGATGCCAAAAAAAGACTCTGACACTGAATTTAAATTGGGAAAAAAAAAGGAAAAAGTTTTGTTTTTTGGAACGTTGAGCTATTTTTGTTGCTGGTTTCTAGCATGAAACCTTAATTTGTTTTTAAGCAGGTTTCCCCAGTTTCCGCCAGTGGTCGATTAAACAGATAGTCGCGCCTCATTGGTTAAGCCACTAAATGAAATGCTCGGCCACTCGAATAAACAAAGCAAACAGAGCAAGTTTTATACATTGTGGGAAGTCACAAACAGCTCACTTATATTTGTCTATCCATATTAGAAGAAAGTTGTTTTATACAAAAAAAATTGTTTCTGCTTCAGAATAAAGATAACAGTGAGACAAAATTTAAAATACAAATAAAGTCACACATTTTTTTTACTGAGGCAGAAGCCGGCTTCCATAGAAAACGGTGATTAGTCATAACGTCTAAAAATAAACATTTTACCTTAAATATTTATATAAACTTTAACCTAAAGCATTGGGGGGGGGGGGGACTTCATGCATATATAATTTTATCAGCTTCACACTTGTATGCGTGTGTGTGTGTGACAGAAAGAGAGACGAGGTCGTTCAGGCTGCAGGTGTAGAGAGCAGAGAAGTCCCCTTTGCCTCTGAAATCTCAGACGGGTCGTGCGCACACACTTCAGACAGACAGTTCCACTCAGGCGCAGGGGAAAATCACAGGTAATGCTCTCACTCATTCTGAGAACAAGAGAGGAGTGCGTGTGCACTCACTTCCTGCTGCCACAGATGTTGAGGTTTGTGTTTACCTCCACCCACAAACATTGTCGTCTGTGCATGGAGCCCAGCTGTCAGCCGGTTTCGTCATCGTCATCACAGAGGCACACGTCGTTATCTCTAATCAGTCCTGTATTGCAGCAAACACTGCACCGCAGAGTCTGCTCTTGAAATCTGTCAAATGATGAGACCAACGTCATTCACGCTGATCAGGCTACCACAGTTCCTCCCAGCCCATAAATGGTATGCTGCATAGACTGATGCCCACCAAACTCAGCTTTTATACTCATAGTTATTAAACTATTATTATTTAAGGCGGAACCAATATATAATAGTGTGTCAAAATAGTGAAAGTTCTCTCTAAATAGTCAGCTATACAACAAAATAATTTTAGTAGTACTGGCAGTACAAACATTCAAACGTGTGCACAGAATGCCACTTCAGACAGCATGCCAGTACCGGATTGAGTTCTCTTTCGCGCTTGAGCGGGCAAAAACACAAAATTATGTAAAAATTCCCGTTTTTGTTGAGTATCCTCATAAACACAGTCTTAAATGTGTTTAAAAGTCTCAAATGAATGTTTGTCAGATCCGTGTCATGTGCGTCAGGTCTTAAAGTGACAGCAGCCTAATAAACCTGCTGCTGTCTGTGTCATTAATGTTCATCAAAGAACAAAAGACAAAGAAAAAATCACTCACTGCTCTTGACTAAATAACTTTTGTAGCTTTAATAAGGATCATTCTGTATTCTACAGTAAAGTGTTGGTCTGAATGTGAGGTCTGTTTGACCTACCTGAAAATCCGTTTACAAGGTTAGATGGGCTTTTTTTGTGCATTTTAGTAGGGCAGATAAAAATCTGAACTGGCCTGACTGGACCAGTAGAAAAAACCCTTAGCACTGAGCCCTGATATATTAAACGCACAGCTAAATGTGACATTTATTACAATGGGTTAATGTGAATATTGTTTTAAGTTCACATAAAATATATCTTTAAAGCCTATTAAATGCTAAAATTGATAGCTTTCAGTTAGCTTGACTGATAGCTTTTCAATACTGTAATGCTGAATGGCTATAATTAAAATCAATTATAAAAATCTATTTAATAGAGACATCAGAATCAGTACTGCCATCAGTGATACTGGCCTTCATTCATAGTGCTTAGTAAAAATGCCATTATTATATTATATATATATATATATTATATATATATATATACACACACACACATTTTTTTTTTTTTTTTTTTGATGTTTAAAGGAAATCCATCATTTATAATACTGGGCGACTTTCTAATGACGCCAAATTTAAAAATGATATAAAAACCAGCATCTCTGATGCAGGATCTAAATCAAGAGGATATAGTGACATGTCTACATCATGACCTACACTGAAATACTCACTTCCTCTGGTCTCACTTCTACAGAAACGAGAACTACAACTATTTCTAAAAATATTTTAAAAATTCCTTAAAACATTAAAGGGATAGTTCATCCAAAAAAAAATGAACATTTTGTCATCATATATCACCACATGAAAGAAGACATTTGAAAGGAAATTGGTAACCAAACAGTTTTAGTTACCACTGACTACCATTGTACAGAGAAAAATCTCAAAATGCCAGTAGATGACAGAATTTTATTTATTTATTTATTTTTTGTGGGTAAACTATCCCTTTAATGTAGAAATTACAACAGTGCTCATCCGCTTTATCCGGCACGGCGGAAATGCAAATGAAACGTATGCGTCTTTTCTTTTCATTTTTTTTTTAAACTATTGCTGCTTTGGTTTCACACTTATTTGGGTGTGTTTGTGCACGTTTGTGCGTCCGAACCAGCCCCCTCTCAAACCTCTATTTCCTAAGCTTTGTTTACACTTGACAGCATTGCCAGTAAATGTGTGAGTGCTCAAGCCACATCAATTTCAACTGTATCTGCTGCTTCAATGGAAATGAGGGAAGTGTGAATTTCATTACTAATACCACAAGAGCCCACACACTTAGACAGGATGCTCTGTGGTCTGAGCAGCAACAACAACTTCAGGTCCTAAACCCGACCCGAACATTTACGCACCGCTTCAAAGCTCGACAATTACGACTAACGTCATCAAGAAGCTGTGAATAATATTCACAGGGGAAAAAGGCTGAAGGGAAAAGAGCAGGTTCATCGGGGGTTCTACCTACAGACTTGCTTGATCTAACCTCAATTACCTGAATGAAAGTAGACAATTAAACAGATAAGGTCTTTCCTTAGAATTAAAGAAAACAATTTAAGTGCAGTCCGGAACTTTTTTTGGTTAAAAATTATCCAAAATCAATTTTTGAACAACTTCATACCCAGCCTTATCTCCTTATTTTAGCCTGATTCACAATGGTAAGCTTTTAATAATGTTTTATAATAAGAGTGACCTGGTGGATTTTTGCAGGAAATTTGAGCATGCAGCAGTTCGTCTGTGCGTCATTACGTCACGTCCGTAAACAGAAAGGAAGGAGTCCCAGCTACTCGGCTTTATCATGTGACGATGCAGCTGGTAGCGGATCATTTATAGCCTGTTCTCACAGCAGCTGAAATAATTAAACTTGTCATTTTGATGGCGGATTGTAATCCAGAAAGATCCAAATGACAATCATCAGTGACAACTGGAGATTCACCCATAGTCAAAACGCAAAAGACTGCGGAGTCACTAATCTGAAATAACGATAACAATTCCGCAATTCCTTTGTCTCCTCAAGATTGGACTATTGTAACGTTGTGTTGCACGATATACCGGTACTAGAAAGGTATCGCGATACCCTGCTCTTAAAAACGGTCCGGTTCTTCATTTTATTAGTACCGGTACTTTGAGTTCCAGCTATATTTCCAAATGTGTGACAGCAGGGGGCAGTGTGCGTGCAGTGCGCTGCTTCGAATGCAAATTGAGTGCGTCTTTATTCCTCTCGACTGCACAACGGCTTTTATGATGACGAAACGAGAGATGTGGTTATAAATACAGGTGCTCTCGCAAACCTTGCAGATGCACGAAGCGAAATATGGCATTATTTTTCTTACATTGCCGACAGCCAGGAAAAAAGCCCACAGACACCACAAAGCCCGTCTGCAAAAGATGTTACAAAATAACGCAAGCGAAGGGAGTCAAAAGCATCTTGCCATCAAACATCCCGATTTGTACAAAGAATTTAAAGAGCGACAGGTTAGTGAATGTGATAGCAGCTTTATGCTTATGCTCTCAAACATTAAATGAGTATTTATTTTACTCGTGCAAGCAGACCTGAGGTTTAATATTTAGTCTAAGTTTAATAAGTGATATCTGGTTGCAGAAATAAAATTAATTTAAAAATACATAAATATGTGAAGGGCATATACAGTTATTTTAAACCAATTCATGCTTTAATAACATTGCTCTAATTATTTACAGTAATCTAATTTTGACTATAATCTTACTGTCAAAAACACCTACATGTATTAAAAAAACAGCAAAAAAGCATAACAGCAAATAATTTACAATTTTATTGAGCATGAAAATAATAAACATTAAAAATTATATTAAGTCTAACTTTAACTTCATGGCATCCAGAATTATCAGCCTGCACACTGTTGAAGAAAGAAGTTCTGTCATATGTTATTGATTTACTTTTCCTGCTGTTTTAGGTTTTTGCCATAGTATCGTTTAAGTATCGGTATCGTGATATTTAAGTTAGGTATCGTATCGTAGTCAAAATTTTGGTATCGTGACAACACCAAGGTAACGCTCTTCTCATCGGGATTCCTAGCAAGAGCATTCAGAAACTCCAGCACATACAAAACAGTGCCGCTAGGATCCCGGTGAGAGTGCGTAAATATGAACACATCACACCAATTCTTCAATCCTTTCATTGGCTTCCCATTTCTGCCCGGATTGGGGACAGAGCCTTCTGTGCCGTGGCCCCTCGGCTCTGGGATGCTCTCCCTGAACACTTGAGGGCTCCACAAACGACAAATGGTTTTAAAAAGAACCTAAAAACGTATTTTTTTAAAAAAGTTTTTCAATGTTTAAAACTTTCTTAGTGTTTAAATTTTGTTTTAGTTGGCAGTTGATTTTTAACTTAATTCCTAGATTGTTTTAATTGTTTTTTGTTTTATTTTATTTTGCCTCTATTGTAGCACTTTGAGATTTTCTTTAAAATGTAAAGTGCTTTATAAATAAAATGTATTATTATTTATTATTATTATATGACTGCAATCACAGGTTTCAAACAGAGATGGCGACAAAAAGGAAAAATAACGGACTGCAGCTTTAATTTAATCTAGCGTAACAGTAAAAATGTAAGACAATAGACTGCTGCAGGGATTACATATTTCTGTGGTCCAACCCAAAAGTTTAATGGCAATAGGATTTTTCTTGAATACAGTTGAAAAATGAGCTCCGTGATCAACACAGTTTATGACTGTTGCATGTTTTGTTCTTAAAGGTAATCTTTACAAATGAACACAACTTTTATGAAATTTTAAGCCTAAATATCATCAGCAGAGGAAAAGAGCTTAAGTTAGGCTATAAACAAACTAAATCATGGTCGCACAACTTCAACCTCACCATCACAAATGTGCGACAAATCAACAATTTTTTTTGAATCTACAAGTTTGAATTACAATAGCAAGAGTATAAGTATAAATACAATGAGGCTTTAAAAGTGGACTAGTGAGTAGACAAGGTTTTCTGTTTGTTATAATGAAAATATTTTCAAAAAATGAACATTTTGTCATCATATATCACCACATAAAAGAAGACATTTGAAAGGAAATTGGTAACCAAACAGTTTTAGTTACCACTGACTACCATTGTACAGAGAAAAATCTCAAGGTGAGGTTGAAGTTGAAGTTAATGACATTTAAATGGGACCTATTGTGCATAATGTGTCCGCAAAGTATACAACCACCCTATTGTGGTAAAAAAAAAAAAGATCCATTCCTTTTGTGAAATCTGAAACAGGATGTCCAAAATAAGCTGTTCAGGAATGTACTCCATTGTCATCACATTGGAACAGGCCCCGCCCACGACTGCCGATCGAATCTGCCCTATTAGCTCCTCCCCTGAGTGAGCTGTACACAGTCCGCAATGTTTATCTGCTCGCCAGATCATTTAACAGCAGCATTCAAGTAAGAAATGTAGAGCAATGAGTGCTTTTCAGTTTTTCTTTTGTTGTTTGATAACAGCATACAGTGAGGAAAATAAGTATTTGAACACCCTGCTATTTTGCAAGTTCTCCCACTTAGAAATCATGGAGGGGTCTGAAATTGTCATCGTAGGTGCATGTCCACTGTGAGAGACATAATCTAAAAAAAAAAAATCCAGAAATGACCATGTATGATTTTTTAACTATTTATTTGTATGATACAGCTGCAAATAAGTATTTGAACACCTGTCTATCAGCTAGAATTCTGACCCTCAAAGACCTGTTAGTCTGCCTTTAAAATGTCCACCTCCACTCCATTTATTATCCTAAATTAGATGCACTTGTTTGAGGTCGTTAGCTGCATAAAGACACCTGTCCATCCCATACAATCAGTAAGAATCCAACTACTAACATGGCCAAGACCAAAGAGCTGTCCAAAGACACTAGAGACAAAATTGTACACCTCCACAAGGCTGGAAAGGGCTATGGGGAAATTGCAAAGCAGCTTGGTGAAAAAAGGTCCACTGTTGGAGCAACCATTAGAAAATGGAAGAAGCTAAACATGACTGTCAATCTCCCTCGGACTGGGGTTCCATGTAAGATTTCACCTCGTGGGGTCTCAATGATCCTAAGAAAGGTGAGAAATCAGCCCAGAACTACACGGGAGGAGCTGGTCAATGACCTGAAAAGAGCTGGGACCACCGTTTCCAAGGTTACTGTTGGTAATACACTAAGTCGTCATGGTTTGAAATCATGCATGGCACGGAAGGTTCCCCTGCTTAAACCAGCACATGTCCAGGCCCGTCTTAAGTTTGCCAATGACCATTTGGATGATCCACAGGAGTCATGGGAGAAAGTCATGTGGTCAGATGAGACCAAAATAGAACTTTTTGGTCATAATTCCACTAAACGTGTTTGGAGGAAGAAGAATGATGAGTACCATCCCAAGAACACCATCCCTACTGTGAAGCATGGGGGTGGTAGCATCATGCTTTGGGGGTGTTTTTCTGCACATGGGACAGGACGACTGCACTGTATTAAGGAGAGGATGACCGGGGCCATATATTGCGAGATTTTGGGGAACAACCTCCTTCCCTCAGTTAGAGCATTGAAGATGGGTCGAGGCTGGGTCTTCCAACATGACAATGACCCGAAGCACACAGCCAGGATAACCAAGGAGTGGCTCTGTAAGAAACATATCAAGGTTCTGGCATGGCCTAGCCAGTCTCCAGACCTAAACCCAATAGAGAATCTTTGGAGGGAGCTCAAACTCCGTGTTTCTCAGCAACAGGCCAGAAATCTGACTGATCTAGAGAAGATCTGTGTGGAGGAGTGGGCCAAAATCCCTCCTGCAGTGTGTGCAAACCTGGTGAAAAACTACAGGAAACGTTTGACCTCTGTAATTGCAAACAAAGGCTACTGTACCAAATATTAACATTGATTTTCTTAGGTGTTCAAATACTTATTTGCAGCTGTATCATACAAATAAATAGTTAAAAAATCATACATTGTGATTTCTGGATTTTTTTTTTAGATTATGTCTCTCACAGTGGACATGCACCTATGATGACAATTTCAGACCCCTCCATTATTTCTAAGTGGGAGAACTTGCAAAATAGCAGGGTGTTCAAATACTTATTTTCCTCACTGTATATTGATGTAGGTACTGTATATTATGCTGCTGTCACTTTAATACACAGATTTAATACACACATGCAATAGACCTTTTTTCACATTTCTGGGTTTCTCAGAAGCGGAAGTCATCATAGTTGGGTAAAATCGAGAATGCATTCATTTTTTTTGTTTCCATTTTCTCAAATAGCAAAAGAAAAACTCCACAATAGTGTTAAGAAGGTGTGTGTTAGGATAATGGCAGTAAGAAGAGAGAAAGATGTCATTTTTACTGTCACTCCCATAGCAGCATTAACTAGATTTTTGTAATTTGATGCAAAGGTAATATAATACTAAGTATAGTGTTGTAAATGTACGTTATTAAAAAAATTAAACATCCTTTGCGGGATTTACAATATTAATGACCGTTAAAACACATCATCACAGTCTGGGAAAAGGGTCTATTTCTTTCCCTGCTGTTTACGTTCACAGAAATAACAGACTGTGTGCGAACTTTGCGTGTTTTTGACATAACCTTGTCTGTATTTGACAGTTTAAGGGCAATAAGATGGGAAAGAGAACTTAGTTTAAAACTCACAGGACGTGCCGTCTGACAGCCAGCTTTCTGTGTGCGTGCTTCGGATGTGTGAGCTCAGAAAACTATATATCTGAAGTTTAGACTGATATGGCTTTAAAATGCCTGCTAATAGTAAACTTTCATGATGACAAAAAACTGCAATGTCACATGAGCATGACCACGATAGAGAAGATAATCAAAACCAAAACCAGATGTTTGGCAGAGTATTCTCGTAAAGGCTCCGCCCTCTTCTGGAAAGCAGGGTGGGGAGCAGCAGCTCATTTGCATTTAAAGATACATGTACGTAAACAGCATGTTTTTCCTTCCACTCAAAATGAGCATTTACAACATGGTATAATAAATGATCTGTGGGGTATTTTTTTTTAGCTGAAATTTTTTTCCTGACAACCTCTGTAGTCCCATTTAGCCACTTGTTAGCAAATGCCATTTTCAAGACACGTAAAAGTTATGTTACTAATCTATTTTTGGCAGTAAAATAAAATGTAACAACAGGTTAAGCTTGTGTTCACCACTGACTTTATTTCAGGCATTTAAGCAAAAATCCACTGAAAAAAACCCATTGACTTTGGAATGACGGAACCGGAAGTTTGAAAAACTTTTAGAACTCATTCCTGCAGCTGCTCATACAGCTCGGCTCACATTTATTTCCCAGATTCCATTCTTCCTGTCACGTCCTGTCCTTGTCTTTACTGAATAAAGTGTCAAAAAGTGACTTCATGTGCGTTTTCCAGTCAAATATGGCTTTACTAACCTCAGCCTGAAGCTCTACCCAGCATGCTCAGCTTGTGACTGATTTTTTTTTCTTCTCACAAGCCACAGAGACCTTGCATCATCTACTGATGCATCACAAATTGCTCTATCCTTTGTTGTCAGGTCAAAGGGTTCTCATTTTTTTTTAAGAGGCCTTAAAGGGCACCTAATCTGAAGTCAGGTGATTCCTCGCAAGACCATGTGGGCAAACCCTCAAAATGTGCCATGGAGGTCAGGACCTGGGCCAAAAGACACACCCGGATCAGAAACTGTGTCAGAAACCCACCGCTGCGCCATCTGCGTCAAGAGAACAACCACTTGTGCAGAAGGGGCTTTCCTGAGCACTTCTCTTTCACTAAAATTACTCAAAAGTCACATAAAATGCCATTAAAGTTCCACGCCATTGCATTAAGCAAAGCATATGATGACCTATAAAAAGACAATAAAGATAAAACAGGATGTTTAAATTAAGTGCCCTCGTTTTGAAATACTTTTTTTCTTAACCCCATTGAGCGACAAATGATTGATTCGCTATAGTTGTTAAAAGAGTTACTCTGAGGAAAAGCCCATAGTGCTTTAGGAAAAAGATAATTTTTCAAACACATGCATACAAAGGCGTACACAGATTTAGCGATCATGAGGGGGAACTCCTGCTCCCCTGGTCAAGCAACTGAATCGATCCGTATGTGTGTGTGTGTGTGTGTGTGTGTATGTGTGTGTGTGTGCTTTCACAGCTTTTCTCAAGGATTAACAAATTCTGAGCCATTTTCAGAACATCTTAAGTCTCCATTCTGAAGGCAAACAGAAGCTCCGGTGTCCCTCAGAGACCATAGGTCACAAAGTTGGGGTCATTTGAGGGATTTACTGTGAGGAATTTAGAGCAAAATTCCCTAAGTACTCCACTTTCCCAAAGGTAGAGGTTAAAGTAGGCAACATTCCCAACAGCAAACTAAACCTCTTGGGTCAAATAGGTTCATTTCAGATCCAAGGTTGTGGATTCAACTAAAAGTAAAAAGATCAAAGTCTTTAAGAGGTAGACATGCTTTAGCGCAGCCATCATGGAATGATTTATTCCTCATAAATACGTCATTCTTTGGAAATCTGATATAAAACGGCTTCTCTGAACTCATGCTATGGAAAGGGAGAAAGAAACCCACACACAAACACCATATCAGTGTGTTGGTTCCCTCTCTTTGTGTACAAGTAGATGCTCAGTGTCAACGTTATCACAGTGATATCATCTGCCAGAGTTCACAAACAATCCTCAGCAATAAACAAACACATCCAATGATCCAAAACTGCGGTATGCCGATTTCCTCTCATCATGTGACTTTGGCCCTAGGGCTTAAATTACCTTATGGTGACCTCAGTTTCTTGCAAGGCAACTGCTGTGAAGAGTTTTAATTTATGATTAGGTGATTACAATGATAGCAAACTGAGTCATTTTTCTGAGGAACTGAAAGCAAAAATGTAAAACAATTTTATAAAAGCACTTACACTACTCTTCAAAAGTTTGGGGACGTGCGTTTTTTTAATGTTTTTGAAAGAAGTTTCTTTTGCTCACAAAAGGTTGCATTTCTTTAAAACTACATTACAACTGTAATATTGTAAAATATTTTAATATCTTTAAAAATTTAATTTATTCCTGTGATGCAAAGCTGAATTTTCAGCATCATTACTCCAGTCTTCAATGTCACATGATCCTAATATGCTGATTTGGTGATCCAGAAACATTTATTATTATTATTATTATTATTATTATTATTATTATTATTATAAATGTTAAAAACAGTTTGAAAACTGCATAATAATATTTTTTTCCAGGAATCTATGATGAATAGAAAGTTCTAAAGGGCAGCTTTTATTTGAAATGGAAATCAAATAATCTTTTGTAACATTATAAATGCCTTTACAGTCACTTTTGATCAATTTAATGCATCTTTGATGTATAAAAGTATTCATTACTTTCATAATAAACAAAACAAATCTTACTGACCCCAAACTTTTGAATGGAAGAGTACATAACGTCAGTTAACTTTGGTCATGTTTTACTTTGGTCATGTTTTACCATTTAATGATTCACTTCTATTGTAATCTGAAATATTTTTGTCTTTTTTTAAAGAAAAGGAAGGATACGTTTTCTTACATTTTTCAAAATTATGCCACAAATGCTGTTTATTGAGTTTAATAAACCCAGAATATTCCTTTTAGATGGATAAATGCTTCCGTTGTGTGGTTTATGCATACAAGTAATTAGATATGGTTCTTGTTTTAACTTTTCTTATATGTGGAATAAGCGGTAAAAAGTTCAAATAAAATTCTTTGAGATACCATAACCACCTAAGATGTTACACTTAGCTGTTGTGGATGAAAATATTTTCTTTTTAACTTTCAAAAAAGTAGCACAGTCTGTAAAAAAGATACAGCACATAACCGTACCCATCTAGGACGTAAAATTTAAATGTATTTAAATAATAAAGTCAGCTGCTGCACTTCGAACCCTTACCCGGATCATTTCGGCCACATAGCTCTCAGGCCCAGTGAACTCCGTGGAGTCTTTCACTTTCACAAGCACGATGAAGAAGAGATAATGCCACATGTTGTGCTCAACCTTAATGTGCTCCTCAAACGTCACTGTTTTGTTATCAAACTTGTCCCTCTCCAAACCTGTAGAGCAGAAACACAATGAAATGAGTTTGCATTAGTTGTTTTGAATGGCCCTTGTCACATATACCTTTTTTTGAGTTCTTGAGGTCAGTTAAGAAGATCAAGATTAGGATTAATCTTGAAGTGACAATCTGTCTAACGGATAGTTGTCCAAAAATAAGAATCTGTTTAGGTCAGGAACATTTTTAGCTCTATGCAGTTTATTCAGTGAGAGGGAAAACAATCCTTTAAGCCTTTGACACAATGCATAACAAATAAACTGATATTTCTTTCTCTTACGGTTTAAAAGAAAACTGTACTGTATCTGGAAGAGGAAGTAGAACCACAGGGAAACTGTTTGTATACAAGTGCGTTATGAGCAATCGGAGGTTAGGAATCTCGTGATGGTCATAACAAAACAAAAACAGTCTAATTTCAATGCATGATTCGTGAGTGAACACATTGGGAAACTATCACTTGACGCAACACGTCATCTTCGCTCCAGTCGCACGTTTGTGCTTCTCATCTCAGATTTGTTTTCCTGTGTGTAAAGTTTACATTCTGTTGTGTGTTGAGCTTTTGAAATTGAAGTTGAGATTGTGAAATCATCCGAGAGATGAACTGAATCCCAACAAACTGCAGATTCAATATTAATTCATATCAAAATGCATGAGTCAAAAACAGCGTTCTTATATAAAAGCTGTGTGCAGCGTGAGAATTATGATCATTTACAGCTGATCTCACAGGGTCAGACACACCAAGTGGCAACAGGAAGACACTCCTCCACCTCCACAGTGAGTTATGACTAAGACTTCTGGTGAAGAGGGGGCGTCTTAATGTTTATGCTGGAGCAAAACAGCTTTATGGGCCTATGAAATTTATAAGACAAAAACCGTTATCCTCAGTGACTATTATTCAAGATTGTTGGGAAGACAGACATTAATTTATTTAAAAAAAAAAAAAAAAAAAAAAAAAAAAAGAGGTAGGGAAAGGTGGAAGGCGGAGTTACATCCCAAAATTTGCAAAGGCTCATACATATTAATTAGGTTGTGCACAAATAATATACTATGATCTTTAACTGTTTTTAATAATAATTTATGTGATGCATTGATTACAGTGGAGTATATTTCAACCCCCCGCCCACAACAAAATAATTGGAAATGTCAAAAAATTATTTAAGCTTTTAGTTTTTGACAATAAACATCCTCAAAAATGGCCTTGTGACATATTTAGCTTGGCATCTTCATTCCTACATCCCATGCCCCTGTCAGTTCCGGGAGTTTGTAGGTCAGTGGATCTGCTATAAAGCGTTAAGCATTAACTCGTCCATCTGGTGGTAACGTTTTCGCTTTGAGTATGAAGGGTTTCATGTTCTAATTATGAAATTTTTATTTTAATAATCAAAAATGGCAGCTGTGTGTCAGGGGATGTGTATCAAGATCACATTTGTGTGCAGTTTGTTTTGTGTTTTGACTGGAATGGAAAGCATTCCATAGAGAAGCGATAATGAGTATTTGGGGTCCAAGGCACGTAGACACTCACCACAAATAAAGCAAGTCGTTTTCAGAACCTCCTCTTTCTTCTGCTTTTCACTTCTGAGGTCAGCAAAAGTGTCAATGATGACCCCAAAAATGAGGTTGAGAACGATAATGATGACCATAAAGAAGAAGAGGAGGTCATAGATCACACGAGCTGCAAACAGAGGCTCCTATAGAGAAAAGAGATGAAGAACACTCTTAAAATAAAAAAGTTTCAAAAGGGGGTTTCTGTACTGATGCCATAAAATAACCACTTATGGTTAATCAAAGAAACTCAGTGAACAGTGGTTAAAAGAGTAATTGTTTTTCTTAGTGTGAAGAACATTTTTAAAAATCTACACTATAAAGAACCTTTTGTGGAATGGAAAGGTTCTATGGATGTTCTTCATAGAACCATTGATGCCATTAAAGAACTATTATTTTTAAAGGGGTCATGACATGAGAAATCAAATGGGCCTTTATCTTTCGACATATAAAAGATATTTATACCTTTAAAACATCCTGCAAGTTTCAGAGCTTAAAATAAAAAAAAATAAAAAAAATTGATTGGCTGTTCAAAATGCACTAATCAGTGATCATAACTGCATTTGTAATGATGTTAAAGGTGCCGTAGAATGCCTTTTCAAAAGATGTAATATAAGTCTAAGGTTTCCCATGAATTTTCAACTCAAAATACCCCATAGTTTTTTTTTTTTTTACTAATTTTTTTAACTGCCTATTTTGGGGCATCATTAACTATGCACCAATTCAGGCTGCGGCCCCTTTAAATATCTCGCTCCCTGCCCTCCCAAGCTCTCGACTATAATACAGTGCATAAACAAAGTTCACACAGCTAATATAACCCTCAAATGGATCTTTACAAGATGTTCGTCATTCATGCTGCATGTATGCATCAATTCCTGTGAGTATAGTTATTTATTTGGATGTTTACATTTGATTCTGAATGAGTTTGAGGCTATATGCTCTGTGGCTAACGGGCTAATGCTACACTGTTGGAGAAATTTACATAGAATGAAGTTGTTTATGAATTATACAGACTGCAAGTGTTTAAAAATGAAAATAGCAACGGCTCTATTACAGTAATACAGTAATAAACGATGGTAACTTTAACCACCTTTAACAGAACATTAGCAACATGCTAACGAAACATTTAGAAAGACAATTTATAAATATCACTAAAAATATCATGATATCATGGATCATGTCAGTTATTATTGCTCCATCTGCCATTTTTCGCTGTTGTCCTTGCTTGCTTACCTAGTCTGATGATTCAGCTGTGCACATCCAGATGTTAATACTGGCTGCCCTTGTGTAATGCCTTGAACATGAGCTGGCTTATGCAAATATTGGGGTCATACATATTAATGATCCCGACTGTTACGTAACAGTCGGTGTTATGTTGAGATTCGCCTGTTTTCCGGAGGTCTTATAAACAAATGAGATTTATATAAGAAGGAGGAAACAATGGGGTTTGAAACTCAATGCATGTCATTTCCATGTACTGAACTCTTGTTATTCAACTATGCCGAGGTAAATTAATTTTTTGATTCTAGGGCACCTTTAAAGGTTAAGTGTATAATTTCCGCACCACTATCATCACACCAAGTGCAACTGGAAAAAAGTAGTTTTCCGAACACTTCCCAGAATAAATCGACAACCCCTCCCCAAACTAATAATGAGACTCCCCAGGTGTGGCACCTCTTTAGAAGGTTTCCGCAGAACATCTCCAACCCCACCGCCACTCCGCAGGCCGTGGCTCAACACGGTGACGATACACATGAGCAGTGAGTCGCACGTCCTCTCCTTATCCTCAATCACGACAGCAGCCGGCTGCACTCCCACAGCTGCGGGAAACAGCACGTCAATAAGCGCTAAGCAAATACACACAAAGTCTACCTAATCAAACAAAGGGCTGTTTTAATGTGGAATCTTCTACGTCTAGACGGCCGCATACATGCAAATGTCAGAGCAAAAATAGCATTTGTGGTTAAATGCGTTCCTAAAAGAGGATCAAACGTTATCAGATCATAACATATTACACAACATCTCATTCACAAAGAGAGGAGATCATTTGCAAACAAGTACAGAACTAGATCTGTATACTTTCTGGAGAAATTAAGTGGTACTAGCCATGATTGCTAAAGATTTCTATTTCAGATAAATGCAGTTCTTTGTACTTCCTTTTCATCAAAGAGTCAAGGTTTCCACAGGCAACAAACCTGTTTTCAACATTGATAAGATATGTTTCTTTAGCACCAAATCATCATATTAGAATGATTGCTGAAAGATCATGTGATACTGAAGACTGGAGTAATGATACTGAAAATGCAGCTTTGCATCACAGGAATAAATTATAATTTGAAATATATTAAAATAGAAAACAATTACTTTAACTTGTAATAATATTTCACAATATTACTGTCTTTACTGTATTTTTGATCAAATAAATGCAGTCTTGGTGAGCTTAAGAGACCTTTCAAAACATAAAAAAATCTTACCGACTTTTGAATGGTTCCAAAGTTTAATATTGTACATAGATGGCTGTTTCAAATCCCTCACCTTAAGTAACCCTTACTATGTTCAATAGCGATTCTAGCCTGAGTTTCACCCCAAGCGAGGTCTTTCAGTGTTAACTGATGTGCCAAACAGGGTAAGACACATTCACAGGGGCAGAAAAGCCATGCAGGTTCAGTTGGTTCAGACTGGCTGATCAGCTCCAGTGATCAAATTAGGCTGGCTTTACATCTTTTTTTTTTTTTCAAAGACCTTCTTGCAAATGCTAATTTTACTGATCTGACCTCTAAACCCCAAACCAGCATGATCCTGCTGAACATTTAGTGCCTGACTGTCATTAACCTCCAACCCCAAACATCAACCCAGTAACCTTCCATGGGTTCTTGAGGACATTGTGTCTCTCCTTTCCTTGTCTCATGACCAGCCGTAATACTCAGATTTAACTCTAAGTGTGTGTGAAAGAGTTGTGGGTGATGGGGTTCATACCATCCATCATGGTCTCTGTAGAACAGTTCTCCTCTTTCCGACAAACTGCGCCTGCCAGGAAATCTCCCATCTTACTAGCGGATTGCTCTAAACGTAGGAAAAAACTGCAGATTAGGTGCTATAAATTGTTACTCTCAAAGAAGCATGTGTCCTTCATTTGACCCATGAAGTCCTCCGCATGAAAACATGTCCAGGTCAAATATCAACCCAAAATCAGAAGAAAAAAAAGCTAAGTTTGTATATTTTTTGAGAGTTTTTACTGTATTACAATAAAAATACTGTGATAAAATACTTATTTATATTTTAATCAGCATAGATGAAAAGGCAGTATGACAATTACTTTCAAATTAAATCAATATTTAAATTGTGATTTACAGTAACATACATTACTGTTCAAATGTTTGTCTGTAAGATTTTAATGTTATTGAAAAAAAAACTCAAGGCTGCTTTTATTTGATCAAAAATACAGTAAAACAGTAAATGAAATATTATTACAATTTAAACTAACTTTTCTATTTGAATATATTTTAAAATATATTTTATTCTTGTGATTAAAGCTGAATTTTCAGCATCATTACTCTAGTCTTCAGTGTCACATGATCCTTCAGAAATCATTCTAATATGCTGATTTGCTGCTTTAGAATTCTCATTATTATCAATGTTGAAAACAGTATCAGAATCATACTTTTTTTTTCAGGATTATTTGAAGAATAATTTGAACAGCATTTATTTAAAAACAAAATTGTAATACTGTAAACATCTTTACTGTCACTTTTGATCAATTTAATGCATCCTTGCTGAATAAAATATTAATTTATTTTAAATAAAATATCGAATGAAAAATGTAATGAGAATTTTTTGCATTTCAATAATCAGATTTAGGAGATTTAATTACATTAATTTCATGAAAATAATGTCATAATACAAAAAAATCACGTTGGTCCATAAAATACTCTTAAATTTCTGTAAACATAATATCATTTCTTAGTTCTTTCTCTTGATTTTAGGGTAAGCACCAGTACATGTTTTGTGACAATCAGTTAGATGTTTGTAATTCAATATGTTGCATGAAACAAGGTATTTCCCATGCACAATTTGGACTGCACAGTTTCATTTTTAGACACAGCTTTGGGCAACATCGGAGAGAAATCCATCTGTTATTCTCACCAAGTGTTTTATTGGATATCCTGTCCACGGTCAGGATGAAGTCATCCTTAAAGATGATGTATCCAACGATTGAGAAGAGGTAGACCAGGATGAGAGCCAGGACAGCGGTCAAAACGATCGAGCGGCCATTCCTGGTTACGCTCTTGATGACGTTTAACAGCGTCTCCTCTCGGTAGATCAGGTCAAAGAGCTTGAGAGAGAGTAAGATGAGATAGTGTATACAGGATACATGTCGGTGAAAGTGTGAGAGGTCAGAGGTCAGAGTTAGAAGAAACGTCCATGTGTGAAAGACGGATACGGTGGATGTCTGGTAGAGTGAATGAAAGTGTGTACTCACAAGCAAGCTGTAGAAGAACACATGAACAAAAACTCCAAGGCTGCATATAATGAGGTACAGCAGATGATACAGGAACTCCACATCCATGATCATGGCCTTGTATCCTCTTGTGAACGTACCGCGATTTCCCACAAAACTCATTAGAAAAATCACTTTATTGCCCACCTGAAAACACAACCATAATGTTGAGAGATTTTATGTTCTAAACAGAATTTTGGCTCATATGTAATCAGCTGAGGTCAAATTTAGCAATGAGAACATTTATTTGTAGCATATCATTACGGATATACCAACAATTGAAGCGCCACCACAAATTACAGGCTGAAGTAATTGCATCGATCTTCAGTGTGCATATTATGGCGTGTTTCCATGCACTCATTTAGTGAAACATAAAACCACTAAATTCACACAGCATCACACTATAAAAAAAGAATTGTTGGTTTAACTTAAAGTAAGTTACTGAGCGATTGGTTTAATCAACAGCAACTCAAAACATTATGTTATCTGAACCACATTAATTATAAGCTGATTTGACAAAAGAAAAATGGTGTGATATCAAATCATGAAAATAATATTTTACAGTGCAGTTAATGATTTTGCTAATGTAAACAAGCTTAAATTTTATAACTTTTGCTGAAGGATTTTAGTCTGAGTACACAAACTAATTTTACTAGCTCATGTTGCATTTTGTAGGAAATATATACACTATCGTTTGAATGCTTGGGGTCAGTGAAGATTTTGTTTTAAAGAAGTAATACTTTTATTCAGCAAGGATGCAATAAATTGATCAAAAGTGAAAGTAAAGACTTTTACATTGTTACAAAAGCATTGTTGCTTCAATCTTTTGAATTTTGTATTAATCTTAGAATCCTGAAAAAAAAAAAATATATATATAAATAATATATATATATATATATATTTATATATATATATATTTTTATATATATATATATTTAAATAATAATAAGAAATGTTTCTTGAACAGCAAATAAGCATTTTTTAACAATTTCTGAAGGATCATGAAGACTGGAGTAATAGCTAAAAATTCGGCTTTCACAGAAATAAATTATATTTTAATAATGTATGAAAATAGAAAACTGGGGCCGTATTCACAAAACATTTTATCTTACCACTAAGAGTTCTGCTAAATAGCAGTAAAAAAATATTTAGCTAAGAGTTTTCTCTTAAAACCTATTGACAAAGCTGCTGAGACCAACTTTTACTAAGGAATAGAGAGAAGTCTTAAAGGGATAGTTCACCCAAAAATGAAAATTTGATGTTTATCTGCTTACCCTCAGCACATCCAAGGTGTAGGTGACTTTGTTTCTTCAGTAGAACACAAATAATGATTTTTAACTCCAACCGCTGCCGTCTGTCAGTCAAATAATGCTAGTGGATGGGAACTTCTACTATAAGAGTAAATAAAACTTGCTTAGACAAGTCCAAATTAAACCCTGCGGCTCGTGACGACACATTGATGTCCTAAGACAAGAAACGATCGGTTTGTGCAAGAAACCGATCTGTATTTATATCATTTTTTACCTGTAATACACCACTATGTCCAACCGTGTTCAGCACTCGTTAGTAAGGTCTGATCGTGCTCTGACAGCGGCAGTGATGTCTAGCACTCATTGAAGTATATGCGGGAGACATCACTGCCGCCGTCAGAGTGTGATCAGACCTCACTAAGCGAATGCTGAACGCGGTTGGACATAGTCGTGTATTAAGAGTTAAAAAATTATATTAATACTGTTCGGTTTCTCGCAGAAGCCGATCGTTTCGTGTCTTAGGACATCAATGTGTCGTCACGAGCCACAGGGTTTAATTTGGACTTGTCTATGCAAGTTTTATTTACTCTTATAGTAGAAGTTCCCATCCACTAGCATTATTTGACTCACAGACGGCAATGGTTTGAGTTTGAAATCATCATTTGTGTTCTACTGAAGAAACAAAGTCACCTACATCTTGGATGCGCTGGGGGTAAGCAGATAAACATCAAATTTTCATTTTTGGGTGAACTATCCCTTTAAGCTAAGAGTAAGGGCGGGGTTGACCTCATTGCTATGGAGAATACACACAGTGGTTGGCTGATGGGAGAGGAGTCAGTGATTTAATCATAGAAATGTTGTAGAATGAGGTGTCATGTTTCCATATTAAAATAAAGGTTTGCCCTATTCAAAAAAATATTTTTTAATAAAAATGTTGCCATAGCCAAAATAAAATGTCACCATATTGTTGCCATAAAGGTTTTAAAATGTAGACTAAGTGTCCCTATTTAAACTAGTATATACAGTTAATTGTCCGCCTCTTGGGGTGTCTGCATCTCAAGAGAATGCAGAATTCATGCGACAAATTATGTTTTATAAACAAGGTTCGGGAGAAACACATTCAAACCGTCTTTCGAGAGCCGACTCGCCTATAGTTACTTCGACAGTTGAACTCTATTAAAATAATTTGTAATTGTGAACTCATGAAAACCACTGACACAGATAATCAGACAATATTTATTTCTTTGTTAAGGTTTTTTTGCCGTCTCATCGTAGATTTAATCTATAAATCAAAATGTATCGCATTTATGAAGAAAAGGTTCAGCACCCAAGGCTCTATCGCTATTGCCTCAATAGTGTTCAGTGTCTTTAGGTGGATTAGGATAGTTTGTGATTTGCTCTTAGTAACTTAGGAGTCCTCTTGACTACTCCTAACGTTTCACAGATTTAGGAGCTAGTTTTATTGCTAAAATGCTTTGTGAAATACAAAAATTTAGCACTCCTAAAATTAGGATTGACACGCCCATTATTTTTAAGAGTTTCTCCTAAATCGGCAAGTTAGGAGCTACTTTTAGCCTTAGATGTTTTGTGAATACGACCCCAGTTATTTAAATTGTAATAATATTTCACAATTCAGTTTTTGTTTTTTTAATCAAATAAATGCATACTTCTCAAAATTTTCCTAAAAAAATCTTGCATGTAAAAAAAGATTAGTTCATTTAAAAAAATTCAACTGTCGTCATGAATTCAACCTTGTAACATTCCAAACCCGCATGACTTCCTTTCTTTCGTGGAACACAACAGATGTTTTGAATATGCGCTTGTGTTGTGGGAAAAGAGCAGCGTGAACATTCTTCAAAACATCTCCTTTAGTGTTTCAGAACAGAAAGCAAGTCATACGGGTTTGGAATGACATGAGAGCGAGACAATGATGACCGCTTAAACTTTTCCTTCAATTTTAAGGTAATTGACAAATTGATAGTTGGTTTGGATGCATATTAAGTGTGCACACTATTAGGGGAAAGTGGAGTTATTGTGTGAGCCAAGTCCATTTTAACATCAGACTGTGAAAGCCGCGTGGAATCCCCCAGTGACGCACAACACACCTCGGTGCAAAACACACCGAGCTGACCTCTAACAACACCGCCGACCTGAGGATTTCACTCACATTAAAGGCCCCGAGAAGAAACAGGGTGGGCTCCAGGCCGACCGAAAAGATGAGGCGTAATATGGTGGAAGCGATGAGTGCCCGAATCCCGTGAGGCTGGGGCAGAACAATAACTATGGCCAGTGAAACCAACATTGCCGCCCACAGCAGTGCAGAGAGGTGTGGCTCCAGGGTGCCTGAGAAGAAAGAGGTAAACATGTTTTAGTGCCATCAATCAAACTCTGGGATAAAAATACCACAGAAGTGACATGTTATCCATGCCATCTGTCACGGTTACAGCGTCACCAGTGCTACAGACCACATGTGTTCAACTATCTCAGGGACTCAACTTCGATTTTGATCAGCAATCCACTGTGTGTTTCTGGGAATTGCGTCATTTTTAGGTTGTCTCAACATGTGCAAACGTCTTAATCTGATCATGGAAATATGAAATGAGAATTCAGTCTTCATTTACTCACCCTCACAATTTCTTTCTTCCATGGAATACAAAAGAAGAAGAGAATGAGGACTTGTGCAGCTGAGCTCCAAAAAATACCATGAAATTAAAGATTTCATACAACTTTGGTCTGTTTTTTTACTTAGAATATCAAGTCATATGTACTGTTATGGTACTTTTATGGTGTTTTGTTTCCATTTTAGGAGCTTTATAGCAGTTATTCAGCAAAACTTCTTCCTTTGTGCTACACAGAATTAAGTCATATGGGTTTGGGGAAAAAAACAACAACAGAACTTTCACTTTGTGGTGAACTAACTCTATTTATGAATAAATATATTTTAACTATGAGAAATAACAGAAGTGCAGATGATACGGTAAGATTATATTCGCTATCATTACCCATGACTGTTGTGTATCTGAAACTGCAATTCTGTAAATGGGATTCCCAAAAGTACTTGCAGTTTCACCTGTTGAACATGTTCGGGCACATTCTAGCCCTCAGGGGAAAGATGCTTTGAAAAAAGAAAAATAGAAAAAATGTTACATAACCCAGAAAGAGTGACACATTTGAATACGTTAAGGTTTGATGAAGCTTTGTCATGAGCTGCGCTGGCATCGTTTTTAATCCTCGTTGAAGTCCTATTCTAGGCGAACGGCATTGAAACATACAGTACAGCAAGGTCTTATGTGGGAATATTTTAGTGGGATTGCTAAGTGGGTGTGTGTGTGTGTGTGTGTGTGTGTGTGTGTGTGTGCGTGCAGAGAAGAAAAATGAGGTCAGTCGGATTTGCAGGATCTTCACAGAGGCAATCGTTCCAGCTCGCTCGCTCTCCTGCCTGCGAGTAGACCACATGACAGGTGCTTGTTACATAACACGGCGTGCTAAAAATACCACGACTAAAAGATGCATGAGCGTCGGGTACCGAGCAAGGACGGACTCTCGGCCGAGCCAAGCTGGGGTTTGGACCAAAAAGGCTGGAAATCTTTCCAGGAAATCTGCAGAAATGAGTCCAGAGTGATTCAACGGATGGACGTCAAAGTCTCTGTTCCATTCATTTCCACAAACGTACACACACACACAAAAAAACCCACACTGACTACACTAAAAATCCAGGATTTAAAATCTATTTAAACCTGGAAATAAAGTTGTAGGATTCGATAAATGTAAAACAAAGAAACGAGTTCAAATGAAGAAGAAATATTTAAGATTCCTCACTATTTCTAGCTTACTAATCGCATAAGTAAATTTGTGGCATTGATCATGTGACTTCCCTGCTCAGGTTTTCTTCTAATGAAACGCAAGATGATGTTTGGAAAAGATACAGTAAATATATGCTGGAGAACTTGATTATCAGGCTTTGATCATGTCAGCTTGAGTGCCGCTGTTGGATGTAATCCACAAAATGTTTACGCTGAAAATATTTGTAAAGATGGTTGCAAAGCAAATAAATAAATAAAACTTTTGTTGTTTGATAACTCTGCGATCAAGTTCTCTTTTGCCTCCTCTTGCACAAAAAACACATGCAAATGAAAAACTTTCAATCTGTGATGGTTAAACATAGCAATTAATCCGATAATCACATGTGTGCCGAACCATGGGGCCTGGTCCATATAGATCATTAGCACCCCTAACATACCTACATACAGACATACACAAAAAAGTCTCAAACTGTTGGACCTAAATGCAACAGAAAATGAGGTCAGGAGAGAATGATGATGCAGGAAAGATTATAATGTCCACCTGTTTCTCAGGTACCATAGAAATAGATTTGTAATGTACAAGTAACCCTATCCAAACTTGACAAGGAAGTGGCTATATTCAGCCCTTTCCATCTAAAGCCCTAGATCTCCCCACAGCTGTACCAGCTATGGTATGCACTCCTGTGCATTGAAGTTGCGCACACTGACCTACTTCTTGAGTCCTGTCTGAATGGCTACATTCTACCAGACAGGGTGGGAGGGGAAGGAATCGGGTGAGCGGCATTGGAACACACTCCTGTGCTGCTGTTACACACATTCTGGAATTCTGTAGGGCCTCTCGCTTGACCTTTACAAATACTGTAAAGGGACCTACTGAACTCTGCAGAAGAGCTTTTATAATCAGCTTTAGAGGTGACGACTGTTCTTAAACGTGTCTGAAGACAAGTGATTTTGAAGTGCCCACACTGAAAGTGAAAGTACTGTATGAAACAACAAGAACACACACAACCAGGGCTTGACATTAACACCCGCCAACCCGCCTAATGTGGGTAGATTTCAGCTGTGGCGGGTAAGACAGCCACTCCTGCTAGCCACTTGGCGGGTTGAATATAATTTCAGCCTACAGCCTAATCAAAGGTAGCCAAGCTTGTCATAGCACAAAATTACAATCCAGTCACAATTCGTTATCGATTAACTTGCAGTTAGTGAAGGCGGGATAGGCGGAATTGTGCTGAATTATCTGCAAAATTATCTGTTTTTACTGTTATTTCTATTCCTTATGTTCTATTTTTATTCTTCTTCTTTATGTAAAGCACTTTGAATTACCATTGTGTATGAAATGTGCTATACAAATAAAATTGCCTTGCCTTGCCTTGAATGACACACAACAGAAGCGCTCTCTCTCTGTCGCGCATGCGATCAGTTCTCCTTGCGCCTGAATAGTCAAATACACACGCACACAGAGGTCAAAACGTCCATCGTATGGAGTATCTCGTGTGAATACAGTCGGTTATGGTTTAAGTAGATGTAAACAGGTGGGTAATAACTGGATATGTGTCAGTATATTACGTCCATGCATTCAGCAGCCCAATTAAGTCTGCCATTAATGTTAATCAAACAACAAAAGATGTTAAATAAATGTTAAATAAACCTACTGTATCTGAAAAAAAAAAGAGTTTAGGCTATTTAATTTACTATTGTATTTGTAATTTGTTTCTTTGTTCTTTTTATATAGCCTAAAAAAATAACTTATACTATTATAAAATGTATCATATTATGGTCATATTACCCACTCCTTGCCCACCCGTACATACCAGCTGATATACCACGGAGGCCTAGTCTTGATTTAGGTGGTCAATCTGCATTTGAAAGTTTGAAAGGGTTTTAAATCTAGCTAATCAAGTAAAATGACTCAAAATCAATTAATTTTAGCATGCCAAAGTCAACTTTAATCATATAAAATGTAATTTCCCAACAGCAAAATTGTGGCCAGTGAAAATGCTGAGTGGCTAGTAACTTTGCAAAAACCACTAGCCACAGTGGCTGGTGAGCAAAAAAGTTAATGTCAAGCCCTGTACACAACGTACACTCAAAAAAATGAATTGTTGGATTTACTTAAAAAATAAGTGTCAAGTGGTTCCACGCAATAATATTGAGTGATTTGTACAAAAAACTATTTGGTTAAATGCACAAAAGAAATTTAGGTAAAGCTGACAAAATTTCTTTGAGTAAATACAAATCATTTGAATGTCACTGTTACATAATATTTTTTATGTGCAGTTTACTTAATAATGTTATGTTGATTACGTAAAGTGAACACATGTTTTTTTTTTTTTTTTTTTGAATAATCATTTAAATAAAAAGAATACAACATATCAGAATGCAGCCCCTCACCCCAAAATGCACTCAAAAAATAACAAATTGAACAAACTCAATTAAATTGAGAGCAGGAATTTCATCCTATAAGCATGCGTATATGAGTGCGCACAGCCTAAACACAGGTGACACTCTTCTGCATGATGATAAACCACATGGTAACCAAAATTCAAAAACATTACAGAAACTACTCTAAATGTCCAACATAACTGAACATTAAACACTAACATAAACTAACAACATCTTTCCCTTTACTGAAAAACACATAAAATAACACTTGAACCTCTAAATTTACTCTCCTAATGCAGTCCCTTGCAAAGCATGTACTGTATGTTTCAACTACGGATCCACTGCACAGTTAGTTATGTCAACAATAATGTGTGCGTTTCAAGTTGACTGAGCAAACACTTACTAAGTAAAGCTGACAATACTCAATTTTAGTAGAAACAACGCAGTTAAACTACGTTCATGTAGTTACATGAGTTTTTTAAGTAATGTGAACAAGGGTGGTTTGAGTGAAACTAACAACAGTGAAAGTTCATTTTTTTGAGTGTATATACAGTTTTGTGAAGCAGGATTATGGACCATTAAGAATTCACTGTGAATATAAGAATTCAAAATGTGTGATTAGACTGTATAAATTGAAATTATGTTCATAAACGTACATAAAACTCATTTTCTTATTGCACATTTAATATTAGCGGTAAAACTAAATTTTTATATTTTCTACAGAAAAATGAGTGGCACACAAGCAGTGCAACAGTAAGTTATGCACATTTATTTAAGTTAAAATAATAATAATATATTTCAATAAATATACACCATTTAAATAAATATAAATAAATAAATAATTTTTTTTTAAAGTGAAACACAATAAGAGAAAGGAGATTAGTAAAAATGCATATGAAAGTAGAGAAGGGAAAAAAACAAACAAACAAGTTTTTCTTTTTAAACCATAATGGCCTTATCCATTGAATGGTAGTTATCCATGCCTGTGGCACATGCAATAGTAAAATCAATGGAAAAAAAACCCATTCAAACAGCACGTGAGGCGAAGAAGAAAATTAACTACTGAACTACTTCTATAATTCTTTGTTAAATATCAATCTTCCGGCCTATTACAAACATTGAGTCAGTTTCCTCATTGTTTTACAACCGTGTTTATTGCGAGGATAATTTTACAAATTCACCTTTAACATGTTCTCCATTTGATTTTATTGTTTGCATTTTAAATCGTGACCCATACTGGATGTGGACCACAGCCGTAGAGTGTGTTTTGGATTCCCAGAGAAGCCTTTTGTTTTAGAGACTACAAGAGTTTTCAATTAAAGTCCCAAATGCTCATGTACGTTTTGAGAAAGGGAAAGGCCCAAAACAAAAGCCCCTTCGGAGCCTGACCCCAGCCTGAACAATGCAGAGTTTATGCCAGTCACAATGTGGCACTTATGCCAGTCACAATGACTGGACAATCAATGCTCAACAACATAAGAGAGAGAGTGAAAGAAACACAGAAAGGCCTAATAAATATTAGGTTACCCCATCGGTTACATTTGAATGTAGGATGATATTGATCACAAACTTTAACACAAGCAGCTTGTGTTTAAGCTGTGATGTAAGAATGAAGTAAGTGCCAACGCTTTGTCTTTATCTGGGTCTCTGTTTTCAGGGTCAAATCTTAGCTGTCAGCTCTGACATAAACAGGTGTCATATTTCTCTGACATGTATACAAACACACACTTTTGATCAAGAGTAGCAGGGAGGAGATAGACACAGCCTTAACTGAAGCTTATGAGATTAGGGAAAAAGTGTGACATGTTTAGGGAGTCAGGTGACATGTTACGCAAATGATCTCGGATAAGAGGGCAAAATCAATAACCAGGTTATGCACAAAAGTTATGTCCATCATTACGTCACCCCTTAAAGAACATGTAGGTATGAAGGTACATATGTGTTTTACTTTTAGTTTAATTGAAAAAGGTATATATATAATGGAAACATGAAAATATATGGATATATAAGAGGACATAAAATATGATATATTTAAAATCCTCATATATATATCTATTCATGGATTAAATGGCATAAACATGAAATATATGAATATATAAGAGGAGTGTATACTAGTGAGATAAGTGGAGGAGATCATATCACTCAGAATGAATGAATTATTTATTACGGGTTATGACGGAAGTGAGGATGGCTTTTTTTTTTTAGCTCTATTATGTAGGGCATATTATGTCTTTCAGGGGTTGTGTATGCTGAAACTAGGCCAGTGAAGTGTCAAGTTCCAACATCTGCTGCTGCCTGTACTCAATTACCTCCATAAAAACAGCAATCTGTTCTCTAGCAATTTGTGTAAAGTATGATCAAAGTTGTGGTTGATATTCTAACAATTACAGAGCACTGAAGCATCTTTGCCATTATGAATACTTGGCTTTTGATGTCTATAAAACACTAGTACCCAGCTTGTTTGGAGCAGAGATTTATATATATATATATATAAAAATCTCTGCTCCAAACAAGCTGGGTACTAGTGTTTTATATATATACTAGTGTACTAGTGTTATATATATATATATACACACACCAATCAGGCATAACATTATGACCACCTTGCTAATATTGTGTTGGTCCCCTTTTCCTGCCAAAACAGCCCTGATCAGTTAAGGCACAGACTCCTCTAGACCCCTGAAGGTGTGCTGTGGTATCTGCACCAAGATGTTAGCAGCAGATCCTTTAAGTCCTGTAAGTTGCGAGGTGGAGCCTTCATGGATCGGACTTGTTTGTTCAGCACATCCCACAGATGATCGATTAGATCTGTGGAATTTGGAGGCCAAGTCAACACTCAAACTCATTGTTGTGCTCCTAAAACCCTTTTGCTTTGTGGCAGGGTGCATTATCCTGCTGAAAGAGGCCACAGCCACCAGGGAATACCATTTCCATGAAAGGGTGTACATGGTCTGCAACAACTGCTTAGGTAGGTGGAACGTGTCAAAGTAACATCCACATGGATGGCAGGACCCAAGGTTTCCCAGCAGAACATTGCCCAAAGAATCACACTGTGTCCGCCAGCTTGCCTTCTTCCCATAGTGGATCCTGGTGCCATGTGTTCCCCAGGTAAGCGACGCACACGCACCCGGCCATCCACGTGATTTAAAAGAAAACGGGATTCATTCTTCCATTGCTCCTCGGTCCAGTTCTGATGCTTACGTGCCCACTGTTGGCTCTTTTGGCAGTGGACAGGGGTCAGCATGGACACCCTGACTGGTCTGCGGCTATGCAGCTCCATACGCAACATACTGCGATGCACTGTGTATTCTGATACCTTTCTATCAAAACCAGTATTAACTTCTTGAGCAATTTGAGCTACAGTAGCTTGTCTCTTATGGATTGGACCTTATGGGCCAGCCTTCGCTCCCCACATGCGTCAATGAGCCTTGGCTGTCCATGATCCCATCGCCGTTTCACCACTGTTCCTTCCTTGGAGCACTTTTGATAGATACTGACCACTGAAGACTGGGAACACCCCATAAGAGCTGCAGTTTTGGAGATGCTCTGACCCAGTTGTGTTCACTTGCTGCCTAATATCTCCCACCCACTAACAGTTGCCGTGATGAAGAGATAATAAGTGTTATTCACTTCACCTGTCAGTGGTCATTATGTTATGCCTGATCGATATATTATATATATATATATTTTATTTATTTTTTTAAATGGAAAGAAATACAAATTACATTTGCATAGTGTTTCATGTCAAACAGTAAATATACTTGTGCCTCACCTCCACGTACTCCTTCCAGTGGATAGAAGAATGCTACCAACAGGTTCATGAGGACAGCGAGATTAAAGGAGATGCTGCTCCAAAAGGACATGTTACGGGAACACCAGTACAGGATAGGCTGAGCTGGGGGAGGCAACAAGTCAAAAAAATTCAATTTCAAATGTTAAAGGAACATGTAAACCAACACAACACAATTTGCATCATTCCAAAGTGCTTATCTGGATGCTATCACAAAACTAAAATGGTCTAATACTACACCCCTGATGCACACCATGTCAAAACTCCACGTACATGGTTCTGCCACAAACATAAACAGAGATTTCATTTGGAACCATTTGCTGATATTCAAACAAGCCAAATGTGTAAGTTATGTGCCCCTAGTGGAAGCAAACTGAATTGCAATCTGTTTGAGCATTGACACGAACACTGGTTCAACCAATTGTAAGATATTGAGGCGGGATCACCTGTTTGCCTGAACAATAAAAGATGGGGAAATGTTTGAAACTAGTTTGAAAAGCATTTTTCTGCAATTCTGTTTGGTTTCACCAGTATGCTGGAAATTACACATTGCAACTTTTAAAACCACTTTGTACAGAAAAATGTAATGCACTCTGGTTTAACAAAGAAAATCTCACGTAACACTAATACTAAATACTTTTATTTCTCACGAATATTTATTTATTTATTTATTTTTTTGCATTATGTGCATTATGTCATTCTACTGAACAACGCGAAAACAGCTGTGTGTTAGTTTCCATGGCGATATGAAGGACCAATTCTAAACGATCTAAAGCTAAAATCTGATCCAGCTGACCCTGTGCATTTCCAATTACATCCAATCAGGACAAAGTCCAACTGTACTAACTTTGGCAAGTCTAGTATTCCTTTGAAAATATTTTCCTCAGTTAAAGAATGTCATTCCAAACAAAACACATATTGAATGAAGTTAGGGGCAGTTTTGAAGACATGCAATTTCACCAACCACACCTCAAATTGAAGTCAAAAACCATAGAAAGAAGACCATAGAGTTCAAAGGGCTTCTTAGTGAGGCCAAACCATGTACATGAGCTCACTGACCTCAACCACCACCTTTGTGTTGACCCATGACTATATGAGGAGTCTAGCTGGAGGATTTAGTGTCTGAGCTATGGCTATTTTGACAGGGGGTTTTTGTCTGAAAAGAGGAACTGGAGGAGGGGACTTTTACACAGAGGTCGCCACACTCATGACTTAGGGTTGCGGCAACGGAACGTTGCTTCTACTTTGATTCAGCCAGATAAAACCTTCACGTCAGTCATAGAGGTGCATTACTAAATAACACAGAATTCACACCCTCCTTTTTATTAGCAACTCAACGCCTGAAGATTTAAAGATACGATCTAAAACTGTGGCTAAATGTCCCATGCATGTGAGCCACGCAAGAAAATAGGCTGTCGCAAGCCTCTCTGTCTGTCAATCTGCTTTTTGACGGTTCAGATCCTTATCTTGCACTTTTTATCTTGTCATTGTGGTTCACCTCATGCTCTTCCTGTCTGAGAACTCGTATCTTTTTTCAAATAACCCATTCCCCACTATCCCTGCCTTACCTTTCCAAACCCTTTTCCACAGAAATAGAATTTTGAAATTTGATCATGGGTAATTAAATCACTACTATTTTTTTATATATCAGTTTCATACCAGTTCTTTTAACATCCCAATTAAGTGTGGGCATTTTTCCAACCAAGCCTCTGAGGTTTCTGGTTCAAGACTAGCAGGTTTTAGGGGCTGGTGGAGAGCCAACCGGAAATGGCTCCAGATTGAGCACCACCCTGTTGGTGGAAAATGGGCTTTAGAGTTCCTTGTTTCCCATCATCTGTTTATTTGATCCCTCACTCAGCTTATTTCCGTAATCAGCTTTTGTGATGTAAGCTGCCAATGTGTGTTTATTTGGGATTTATACAGACTTCTCCCTGAGCCATCTTCCTCCCTTGTTTCTCAAACTTTCATGCACGAACATGTAGAACTAAAAACTTAAGCAAACTTCAACATTATTTGTAGTTACAGGTCTTATCTTGTCTATCTTACATTAGTTCAAATTTACACCCCCTCCCCACTGCCCTGGCTTAAGGGGGTCAGGGTGAGATATAAATCCCGGCACCAGTGCACCAAAAACGTACCGCACTGCACGGACAGAACCCTGATGGGTCCCTGGAGGCTCTGGGAGTGGAGAGAGTGTGTAAAGGAGCTTACTATGTAATAGAGGAAGGGAGTGGGCACGCACAAGGCACGGAGTTTGCGTTACCAGTGGCCTCTTGAGTACCTCGCAGCTTCTTCTGCCAGTTCATCTCATTGAAGAGGTCTTCGGAGCGCAAGAAGAAGTCGTTGATCTTGCTTCCCTGCTCGTCACGCTCCGTGGTGTAATAGACGCGGAGCTTGGACTCCTGGGTTAGGAATTCGCATATGTTGGGGACGGGAAATACAATCTGCTCCATTGTGCGATCCAGACGGACGATCTGTAAGTGAAAAACTGAGCATCACGTGACGTCGTAAGCTGTCCGGATTGGCTATAGGGGTTACATTTGCAATGACACAATTAGGTGGACACTGTTCTAACTTACAAAATAGAGTTACAAAGTCGATTTTGGGTTTTTCTAGTTGCCTCTAAAGGTACGATCACATTAGCAAAATTTCACTGACAAAAAAGATCCATTGTCAATAGTGTAGCTATGCATGAAGCACCACTCATACCAAAGTTACTTACAAACCAAGCAGTTTTCTGTTGGTCAACGGAGCACATTTGCATGACCAACTTGAACCGGAGTGAAATCTGTATGGGGAAGTTTTTCCTCCTTCACGCGTCACTCCTAATCACATTCCTTTTAAAATGACTGGATTTTGCCTGCAAAATTGTCTCAAGTTTCTACTTCAAACCGTGTGTATAGAATTGTTTTATTATTATATTACAATTATTATTTGTGCTTTGTGTCCGTAGCACAAACTTCAGAGTTTTTCCACTGTATGAACGATAGTGATACTGATTCTTATGTACTCCAGTCTGAGAAACTATGAATGGAGGATCCATAATTGCCTCCATAGATGAACACCACTGACCTCAATTTGCGCTGTGTGTTTGGCATAGTACTCCAAAGCTTCATCTCCCTCCCCGTACGTCCCTCCTGGCTTCAGCATGGCCTGGAGTTCCTTGTTGTGTCTGGCTAGCTATGGGTGTATGTGGAAAAAGGGATGAGACTATGTTTGTTTTCATTGAGACAGTGTATATATGTTGTAATGTCCCGTCTGGCCTTGTTGTTTTGCTCATAACACACTTTACCATCAACGAAAGGCCAACGCCTGTCTGAGAAATGCTGGCTCAAATTGAATAAAGCAAACCTGAACTCAGAACTACCCAATACGTAAGTTGCTGCACATTATTGACATACCTAATCTATGAATGCTTCGGGAATATGATGTCAAATGTCCATTGTTCAAGAGATCACATAAAGGTTCAATCCTCAATCCTATAATACACACCACTGCAATCATGCCACCCACACCTCAGGCAAACATGAAACATTTTGCCAGTCTAAAGCCAATGAATAAAGCTGTATTTCAAAACTACTACACAAAATTGTAAGCTGTAGCTGATATAGACAATGAAGCTGGCGTTGGAGTGCAATTATTAACTTTCTTGCTTTACTGTGACTGTAAAAAACTCTGTATATGATGTTATACAGGTAGCCAGCTAGAAACACGACTATAATTTAACTTTTTAGCAAATTCCCAATATTGTTTTCAAACTGTTTACTTTCCATGACCTGAGTAGTTGACCTGGATGAGAAAACCGACTGTAGAAGAAGACAGTTTACGTTTATGTGCTCTATAGCGCCTCTTGTGGCAATGCTGAGAATTGTATTGCATCACGAATTCTGTCTAGGGCTGTCAAACACTTAATCACGATTAATCGCATACAAAATGAAAATTTGAGTTTGCCTAAAATATTTGGGTGTACTGTGTGTAATTATTATGTATATATAAATACAAACACATCCATGTATATATTTGAGAAATATTTACAAGTATATGTATTTATTTATATTTTTATATAATTTATATTATATATAAATAAATTTTTTGGACATAAATAACATATTTCTCTTAAATATATACATTAATTTGTGTTTATTTATATATACATATTAATTAAACACATTACTCACACATATATTATACAAACTCAAACTTTTATTTTGTATGCGATTAATCGTGACTAATCGTTTGACAGCCCTAATTCTGTCACACAACGAGACCATAAAAATCGGACTTGCCAACTTTTGGGTCATAGATTCTTAAATTTATGTAATGTTATGTAATTTTGTCATTTTCAAGTTTAATATATTTATAAAAAGAAATATGCAAATATGCAAATTCTGCATATACAGAATCTGAATTTTGTTTTAATAAATGGAAATAAACAATATACAATTGTATTGTAAAAATCTTATTTTGGGAATACTTAATAAATATATATATACATATATTCCATTTTTGAATCTGCTTGTGTGATTAATTACTAGTTTAAGTGTGAATAAATGTCTTTTCATCATGTATCTAAATTTGATGTCTTTCTCTAACAGCTAGATGCCCATAAAATAGCCGCATTCAATATTCTCACAATGCCCCAATTATCAAAACAACTGAGGGGCAAAGCCCAACAGTGGACAAATAAAGTCTGTTTAAAACACAGAATCTACTCCAGTGGTAAAACTAAATGGATTACTTGTTGCTGCAATTATGTATTGACCTTCTGAGCCACAACCCGCAAAAGCATATTTCTCTATTATTTGAGTAAAGTGGCCCTGTCAAACGTACTTTCTGTTCTCTGGTCTTTTCATTCACAAACCTCTGATTCCAAACAGTGTCATTTGGAGAGCCAGTGAAAAAGCTGCCCCGTTTCTAACATGGTTACATAACTGATCCTCTGACGATGACCCAGATAATTACGTGAATAGGCAGAAAATCTATACAGCTCAAGTGCACAGGGGAGGGGAAGATGGTGATATAATCCAGACATCTGACACAGTGAACACAGCAAAAGTGTGTGTAAATGTATATTTGTGTGCGTCACCTGATGGGCCAGGATGTAGATGTTGTGACCCACATTTCGAGGAGAAGCGGCATGCTCTTCCTCACCCTGGTCATCATCATCGTTGTGTTCCACCTCAATTTCTCCCTGCATGTAGGCCTTTTTGATCACCTCCACCTGTACACCAACCAAACATTTACATAATGACAGTAGGTGGTTTTAAGTGTGCCTATCGTATACAAAACAGAAGGAGCATGAGAAAGATGCATTTTCAATGTAAAGTGTCAACTTTACATTCACATTGCTAGCGTGTGCATTCATTGTTTGCATTTACCAGTTCTTTAGGCCTCATGTTATACAAAATCCTCTCTGCGTTCTCACTGTCATGTCGGCTTTCCATGATGGCCAGCAGCAGTTTTGAGGCATTATTCTGTAAAAAAAAAAAAAAAAAAAAAAAAGGTCATTCACGTCAATTATTTTTGACTAAATTCTAAACTACATATCCCATAAAGCTCTGGAGGTGTTCTCGCACCTTGAGCTCCAGCACCAAGTCCATCCTCTTCTTGCCGAGAGGGTTGATGTCATTGAGGATGAGAGCGATGATGATGTCGATACCGTTACATTCATGTGTGGCAATACAGTTCTGAACAAGGGGAAAGATGTTAAATGTATACTAATGTTCAAGAGTTTTTCATTTCTTTGAAAGAAGTTTCTTTTGCTCACCAAGGCCGCATTTATTTGATCAAAAATACAGTAAAAAATAGTAATATTGTGAAATATTTTTACAATTTAAAATAACTGTTTTCTATTTGAATATATTTAAAAAAAGTAATTTATTCTTTTGATGCAAAGTTGAATTTTCAGCATCATTACTCCAGTCTTCATTGTCACATGATCCTTCAGAAATAATTCCAATATGCTGATCTGCTGCTCAAGGAACATTTCTACGGAAGAGGATTAGGGCCAAGCAATAATAAAAAAATAAAACCATCTCGAGATTAAAGTTGTTAAATTACGAGAACAAATTCGTTAAATTATGATTTATGAATTAAAATGATGAGAATAAAGTCATTAAGTTAACTAATTTATTCTTGTAATTTAACAAATTTATTCTCGTAATTTAATGACTTTATTCTCAACATTTTATCTCGACTTTTCTCGAAATTTAACAAAATTTTTCTCATAATTTAACGAATTTGTTCTCGTAATTTAAGGAGTTTATTCTCAACATTTTTTCTCAACTTTATTTTCTCGTAATTTAACAACTTTAATCTTGAGATGGTTTTAATTTTTTATTATTGCTTGGCCCTAATCCTTTTCCGTACAATTCTTATCATTACAAATGTTGAAAAAAGTTGTTCAAGTGAACAGAATTGTACATTTTTGTTAACAATGTAAGAGTTTTTACTGTCACTTTAGACCAAATTAATGTGCCTTCATTGAATAAAAGTATTAATTTCTTATGATCAGTAGGGATGTCCAGATCCGATCACATGATCGGAAATCGGGCCCGATCATGTGGTTTCAGACTCGATCGGAATCGGACATTTCCTCCCGATCAGGACTCGGATATATATGTATTAGGGGTGCAACGGTTCTCCACTTACGGACCGCACTTGCACTGCGGTCCATCTCGAATGACGACGCATCTATTGGTTAATATGGTTTGTTTAAAATAGCAATGTGGAAAACAGACAGAGTTCAGATAATGTATGTTTCAGTCTCAAATGTTTCAAAGAGAACTCGCACGCGCTGTGAGAAGATTTGTGTGCGCTCATCCGAAGCGCGCACACGCTTATTCCAGTCAGCGCGCAAATACTGAGTTCTCTTTCACGCCTTGCGCTTCGGCGGCCACATTCATACAAAAATTATATCAACATGCCCGTCCTAGCGAGTATCCTAGCAAACATAGTCGGTTATGTCTTAAGTGAGCGTATATTAGTCGAGAAAGACGGCGCATGTGGAACAGTAGGCTATATGTACTGGATCGTGCATGTCTTAAAGGGAAAACAACTATTCCTGCTGCCTGTATTTAATGTTAAATCAAACAACAAATAACAAAGAAATTACTCACTGCTCTTGACTGAATAGTTTTTGTAACTTCAATAATGATTAATCTTTATTTTTTATACAGTAAAGATAATATGCAGTGATATTTTATATTTGATTACTATTTGAAAACCGAATACCTGAAAAACCTGAAAAGCACTGTTCCTGGATCTGTTTTTTTCGCTCTTCTTTATTCTTCTTTATGTAGGCTATCAAGTATCGGATCGGGACTCGGTATCGGCAGATACTCAAAATCAAATGACTCGGACTCGGACTCGAGGGCAAAAAAACGTGATCGGGAAATCCCTAATGATCAGTAGTGTATATTAGGCTCATAACTTCTTAAAAGGTGAAAATAATTGACAGAAATGGGCTAAACAATCTAAACAAAAGCAAAAAAAAAACATTTATGCACATCAGAGAACAAACTGTTACAGGAAGTGCATTCCCACAAATTTAATATGAAAATTAACCTGCAATTAACTGATTATGGCTCTGGTGTGCTTCAGTGAGAGACTAATCATCCAATCATTACAGGACAAAAGCACACTGTCAGCATACAAGTACACTACATTTCCCCTTAGAAAAGTAGGACAATGATGATAATCTGTCCCATTATGGTCCTATGAAGTCAGAAAAGTTGCATAATGCCTAGCCTAACACGGATTTTGCAATTAATCTGAGTAGACAATAGTGGGTATATACTGTATGCGTGTCTATGAGTGTCATAATCTTAAAGCAACAGTTCCCCAAAAAATTACAATTCTGGCATCATTTTCTCTCCTTAGTGTTTTGAGTTCAATGAATCAGTCAATTCGGTCTGAATGATTTGATCCCCAAAAGCATCATGAGCCCAAGTACAGCAGACTGAAACCATTGGCACCAACGGTCTTTACAATCTACTTAGGCTTACAATGCCTTTGGAAAACGCAACCTGATTCGAGTTTAACTCATTGACATTTGATTACTTGATTCAAAAGACCTGGAATATATTTTTCTCAAATTTATGGTGGTAAACAAGAAAAAAATTCAACAATTTTCATTTTTGGGTGAACGATTCCTAGTATAGAACAAAAAGAGTGTGTGGATGTGTCAGGCCCACCTGGTTTTCATGGCAAGGGCCCTGGCAGTATTCTGTCAGGCTCTCCACAGTCTGGTTTATGAGAGCGACGTTCTTCTCGTTAATATACAGTCCCAGCAGCCCCAGGCCCCCCGTAGTGCTGCCACATATACAATCCAGGAACTGCAGAGTCTCACACACCAGGTTGTAGTTGTTTTTGTTGTTCTGACAGCGAAGGAAGTTCTGGAGAACAAGCAGGGAAAAACAGGATATGAGGACCTTGTGTATTTATAAGTCATATTAGAGCTAGAGGAAGCACAGATAGAGTCGATACATAACTCATAGTATGATAAGGGACAGGATTTAGATTCAATCAAGAATCATAATTCTTAGGGGCAAAAAAGTTTTAATTTCTATTCATATGTATTTTTTCTTTCAATGACTTTGGGAATATCAGAATCAAGAGGTAATATGTAAAATTTGCTTACAATGTAACCATCTGTAGGATAGGGTTATGTAAAAAGTTCAAGATACAAACAATAGGTAAACAAAGAAATAATTATTAAACAATTCCCCAAAAGGTTGATGATAAGCTAATTACTGAGAAACTAGCATGAAACACCTCGGAAGATATAAAATCTCTCTCTCTTTTTTTTTTTTTTTTACTTATATTGTACTATTGATATTTTTCAGTATTGAACGAAATATCTAAACTGAAATTAATTTAGAACTTTATATATTTATATTTAATTTATATATTTTATATATATTTAAAATATATCAAAATAAACTCCATTTACTTATTTAAATACACATTCCTGTCTTACTGTGTACAATTCATCAGTGAATGTTATTCGAAAAAATAAAATGTTGTCTTCGCAACCTTTTACTGTAAACTTTCAATCCCTGGCTCCATTCTGGTATCCAAATATCCAGTTTGTTTGAGAAATACATCACACTCTCAGAAAAAATGTGTAAAAACTGTACCTGTAGAGTTACAACAGCTTGTCAATGGGGCAGTCCCCTTAAAAGGACATCTTTGTACCTTTTTTACTCCTAAAAGGTGCATATTAGTACCTTAGAGTAACGATGTGTACATTAAGGTACTAATATGAACCTTTTAAAGGTACTGCCCCAGTGACAAACTGTCATACCCCTAAAGGTACAATTTTTACACCTTCTTATGTGCATGCTGCCCCTGTGTTCTGGGTGAATGGTCCCCTTGTCAGCATTACCGATGCACAATTATTTAAAAATATTCTCTAGTCAAGCTGCTGACCTGCAGTTCACGGTTGTGGTTTTCACAGAGCAGCTGCATGAGGCGCAGAATTGGCTGCATGATCGTTATGATCACGCTCATCTCGTTGTCATCCTGATTCTTTTCACCCGTGCTGGCCTGCCCCTCCGCCACATTCAGATGCTCGTCTGCATCCGCCTCCCTTCGGTAAGCAGTGATTGCCTTCTTGGTGGCCGTAGAAGCTTCAATAAGTTGCTCCCGCACATCTTCGGTTACTACTGCAACACACTTGACTGAAAGATGAAGAGGATTGTATTTGTTTAGTGTGCTTTTGCAAGTCTGGGTTGCACAGTTATTCATTATAACCACTTGTCCTATGGTAATTGTAGTTCTGTAGTTCTCCCTGACCTTTCTTGCGTGTTTGGGTTTCCTTGCTGTCGGTGTCCTCGTCTTTAGGCTTGCTGCCCAGATCACTGGTGTTCACCGTCACAGTTGCCTTAATCTCTTGCTGGGCCAGCTTCATCCGCTCGTAAAACACTTTAAAGAACTTCTCTGACTTATTGTCACCTGTCAGACGGCAGAAAAACGACCGCTGGAAGGGCAGGCAGAAGAGTGAGGGAAAAAGCAATAGAATTGAGTTAGCATACTGTAAATGAAAGGTAAAATAATCAGTTTTTACTTGCATTGTGCTACTGATACATTTTAGTACTGAATGAAATATAAATGTAAAATTAATTTAGAATTTGATTAAAACAAGATTATATATATATATAATATAATATATATATATAATATATACATAATATACATATACATACATATATATATATATATATATATATATATATATATATATACATAAATTTTCATTTTGGGCAAAAATGTGATTTTTTATTTTATTTATTTTTTTACATGAAATTATACTCTAAATAAGAAAATAAAACTGCCAGTAGGTGGTCATTCATTCATTCGATTCATTCAAAAGGCTGATTCATTCAGGAATTACGTAAATGGCTCTCTTTATGAATGGACCACTGAATCATTGGTTCACGTGATTGATTCGCTCAAAACACAGATTGATTCAGAAATGTGTTGCTCGGAGATACACAACAATTCCGCTCTGGCTTTACAGGTAATTTTTTTGTTGGCAAAACTGAGCAAAAATTTAGTCTCTAAAATAACACAATATTAACTTATTTACTGAGCTGTTGTTTAAAGTCAATATAACATTTGCACTCTTGCTATTGTTGACAAAAACAGCACTCGTGTGATATTGCGCTTGTTACTCATGTGATATTGCTTAATCATATGATATAAACATGAGACAAAATCTCATACGGGGCATTTTTGCCCTGATATCTTGAATTGTACGGGCATTCTAACTGCACTCTATAGGCTACATCATGTAGCTAGTTTTTACTGGGGCGGGGCGAGTGCGTTTATATGCGTTTATATTTATATTTACCTTATTTGTATATGCTGTATATACACGCTTTCACAATCTTATACTCTTATTTTTCAAATGGTCAAAGAAATTTGGGAATTTGATTCATTTCATGTGCACATGCCACTCCTGTACCAGTGTATAAGGAGTTAAGTTAGCATCGCGGCGCAGCCATGCTCCTAAGCAGAGTTCTCACGTCCCTCCCTCCCCTCCACCCTGTTTACTGCCAGCCAGACTCACACCAGTGAGGTTACATAACCCTCTCTGTATAACACACACACACGCGCGCGCATACACGAACTCACTCACACACAAACTCACAGCAATTAACACGGAAATAACCTGGAGTGCCTCCCTCAGCTCACCTGAATTTGCACCATCTGTCTTCACACTGTCCCATGTGCAACAAGGCTTGCACAGTCAACACGTTTGCACAAACAAGCACACAACGTCTCACATTCACAATGTGCTTTCCAAAGAAAACAGTTCAGAGGGTTTCATGTTCTTCTGAACCTAAAAGGTCATGCCCAATGTAATTGTGTTTTAAGAATACATTACAGTCTAAATATTAAAAGAAAGCTTTCAGTTCCTTCTATGAATAAATGCGGCCCGCTGGTTATGTAGTGTTTTTCTCTGGTATATCCTGTCCTACTTTCGCTCGTTTTTTTCCCCTTACATAAGGCAGTAATCAGCTGAGTGGCAGAGGGGATAGCAGCGATAGACTGCTCATGCACGCTCGCTCAGGACGCAGGGGAAAAAATAGGAGGGGACAAGAGCGCAAAGGAAAATCCTGCCCTACTTTTTCGAGCCAAACAGGCACGGAGCGAGTGTGTGATGTGCGACACAAGGAGGGAGGGTGAGGAGTGCAAGTTATCAGCAGAATTCTGGGGCAGTTTTGAAAGCTCGTTACATAACCAGCCTTCTTTCCAGGTTAACAGTGAACTCAGTCATTCAGGCCTCTTTCAAACAACAGCGAGTGAAAGAGAAACGCAGCACACCCACAGCGGCGCACGCACACACATACTGTCTGCACAGAGGAGATGTACTTGAAAAAATGATTCATCTGCTCCAGTGCATCCAGTAAACCTCAGGACGTCATCGGATAACTTGCATTTTATTAAAAAAAAAGAGCTAACTAATCTATTTCTGTGAATGACCTCTTTGTTAAATACTCCTCACTCAAGTTAACTGAAGGCAGTCCTGACACGGAGCCGATCCTTCCGAGAGATTTAAACGCGAAGAAAATCAACAGGTTATGTAAGACCTCGGAGCGGAGTTTATAGCATTACGGCATTCAAATGTGCAAGTCTCATGACCGCTCTAATAAACAAGACGGCCACATCTGATGCATCGCTGCAGTAAACATGTCAACACCTGACTGCCATATGACGCACATCCAGGAAAACAGCAAAACAGTGGAAAGGATGGGAAAATAAGCATGGAAAGTGTTTTCCAGGTGTTAGGCAGGAGTCTTTAACCTTTTTCTGGCTATGTAGCCCCTAATGGATAAAAACATGGAGTAGGGACCCTCGTAACATTTTGTATAAAACTGAGTGTTGCATTTTAATTGGGGATGGCCCGATACCAAGCTCATGTACTTGTACTCGTACTCGTAAAATTACCCCCGATACCAAAGACACAGAGACACTGGCGGCAGCTGCAGAAACAACGGGGTGTGGAAATACTTCAAAACTAATGATGACCCAAACATTGCGAACTGCATGCAAATCGCGCTGAATGACACAGACCAGAAGCGTTCTCTCTTTCTTTCTCATTGCACATGAATGGTCAAATGCACAAATAGTTGTCAAAATGTCCATCGTGTTGAGTATTTCACGTAAATACAGTTGGTTATGGCTTAAGTGGACGTAAACAGGTGAGTGAAAAAAGGATATGTGTGTATTACACCCATGGATTCGGTGTTAAAAGGACAGTAGCCGGATTAAATATTTGTCTGTCATTAATGTTAATGAAACAACAAAAGATGTTAAATGAATGTATTAAAAAAGCAGGTTAAAAAAGACTTTTGTTTTTTTATTATGACTTTGGTAATTATGCCCTTTGAAGGTTATTGGACATTGTGAAATTTGTGCTTTAAGTTTGTGACAAGCACATAAAATTATTACTTTTTTCATTGGAGTAGGCTAATAATAAAGAAGCTGTCCTACATGCATTAGTCTCACTGTAATGTGCTTGGAAAATTGCCACATCACAAAAAAAAATAAAAAATAAATAATAAATGTATAGGCATCGGTATCGGTGAGTGCCAGGAAAAAAAAAAAAATCAAACAAAATAATGATTTTTTTTAACAATATCGAGTGATGGCCGATTTCAAAAAGCTGCTTCATGAAGCTTCGGAGCTTTACGAATCAAATCAATGATTCAGAGCACCAAAAACACGTGATTTCAGCAGTTTTTGCGGTTTGATATGTGATTCGAATCACTGATTCGACTCAAAAGATTCATAACGCTCTGAAGCAGTGTTTTGAAATCGGCCATCACTAAATATTGTTAAATACTTTTTGTGCACCAAAATAAGTTTTCTCTACCTTTATAATATAAAGGTAGAACCACTGAACTCACATGAACTGATTTAAATTATGTTTTTAGTACCTTTATGGATCTTGAAAGAGGAAGTACTATTGCTGAAGGCCTCACCGAGCCATCGGATTTAATCAAAAATATCTTAATTTGTGTTCCGAAAATGAACGAAGGTCTTACGGGTGTAGAACGACATGAGGGTGAGTAATAAATGACATTATTTTCATTTTTGGGTCAACTAACCCTTTAAGAACATTGGTACTCATTCCCATCCCTAGAAACATGGAGTGTTGCGGATCTTGTTTTATTGTTTACAGCTGGAATTTATATAAGAGTTTCCAAGATTGTACGAGCTGTATACAATCAGCTTGGTGTGCTAATACACATGCATGTGTTCTTCGTGACCTTTATGCGTGGCATGACACAAGTGCACATGGGTCTTCATAACTCATGTGAGAAATGAATAAGTGGCTGTATCATGAGTTGACTTTTAAGGACAAAGGCCACTCCCTCCTACATGAAGATGATAAAAAGTGACAGTAAAGACCTTTATAATGTTTCTTTTTCAAATAAATGCTGTTCTTTCAAACTTTCTACTCATCAGAGAATCCTGAGAAAAATATATCACAGTTTATACAAAAATATTAAGCATTACAACTTTTTTAAAAAAAAATGATAATAAGAAAAGTACCTTGAGCAGCAAATCAGCATATTAGAATGATTTCTGTTGTGATTTATGATCAAAATCTTGAACAAATAAATGCAGCCGTGTTAAGCATAAGAGACTTTTCTTTCAAAAACTTTTGAACAGTAGTGTATATTCAATTTACAATTTGCAATAATAGCTGGAGATTATAATCTATTATGTGTGTATAATTCCCTCTATAATAAGTTTTAAAGGCTCTCAGAACCCTTGCCAATGTCATTGCATTTCATTCCCATCTAATCCTAGTTGAAGGCCTGTCTTAGCCCTTGAACCCATCATAACTTGATTACAAGTCATCAACATCAACAAGCAAGGTGACCAGTCACAGTCCAACAGGAAGTAGACTTTGCATGTGCAGGTGAACGTGGGCAGTTCTCTAATAGCAGCCTCAACGCACGAAGCAAAAGGTCAACAAGCAACCGCCTCCCCGTCCCCTTCTCGTCTATCCGAGCTCTTGGCATCAACAAGAGGATGTTATGTAAGATCTATTTATAAGTGCGAGCTCAATCAGTGCCGTCGTCGTGCCCACCCGGCTGCGTAACCACGGGAACGGCTTGCGCTGTGGTGGCTGGGGATGCGGGGAGATGTCGACGGGCGGCTACAAGGCACGTCCTTCACACTTCAACATCAGTTTCTCAACAGCAGCTGAGAGTCTGCAATACAACACGCACATAGGCGCACAAACTCAAGGTTTTCAAGTGCACTCACAAATCCATTAGAGAACACTAAGGATTATAATAATAAGAGATGGGGGGGGGGGTAACCCTATAAAGCCTACTGTATCATATATGATACTCAAATTTATAAGGACTCTAAATAATCATTTAAAGTCATTTAAATCATTTCAGAATATAAGTATCAAACATGATACATCAGGCTTTTGAGGAACATCTAATTATACATCTCCATCATCATTGTATTCCATTGCATTATATGTTTTGCTCCCCACAATCGAAACTATAGAGCTTTGATCACAAAAGCATTTAAGGGCCAGATTTACTAAATAGGGCAAATTAGCATGAGAGCACAATTAAAAAAAAAAAAAAGCACCAATGGGAGTGGAAAGTTCTGCATGTGATCTACTGACGACGCGCAAATTAGAGAACGCAGACGCAGCCGGATAATTTCCATAATGACCAATGCAATCTACCAAGAGCAGCTCAAATTAGCGTCTGGTTTAAGACATGCTTTTTTGGGGCAGTAAATACTGGCGCAAATACCAGTAAATTGACTAGCACAAACCTTAGTAAATCACCTTGCATGATTCATTTGAATACTCTCCTCCCATACATTTTGCATCTGAAAGAGAAACTCCTACAAATACATATGCAATAAGGTCAACCGCAAAAATAACTGTGTCCACGCTGTTTCAGCAATACTTTTTCACTGCGTGGCTTTAGTAAATCCTGACAGTAGTTTTTTAACAGCAAAAGTGATTTTGCGCTTGCACAAGCTGTTAGCAAATCTGGCCCTAAATATCATCTTACTACGACATATTATTGGGAGATATGACAACTAATATTAATGCGCGTTTTATGTAAGTAGTCTGTTAAACTGTTATAAGGATCTCATTGATTTAGGCTTAGTCTACACGTAAAAGGCTATTTTTATTAACAAGGATATTTTTATTAGAGTTTTTCCTCTGTTAAAAAAAAAAATTTTAAATCGTGTCCACATGAAAATGCAAAAACACGTTATGAAGTGCTTGTCAAGAGCATGCCAAACAAACAGGTGGCCATATAACCTTAGCCATGTTGGCCAATCAGAAACCTAGAAAAAAAAGTTATTATCGGTTCCGGTTCTGACGTCACAAGCCAAAATCTCCTGTTTCACTGTCTATAAAACGACATTGTAACTGGAGTTTCTAAAAATATTCACCCTGGCAGGAGTTTTCAAAAATGTTTGGTTTCAGTGACCAGATACTGTGTTTGCATGTGGATGAACGGCCAAACCGCTTAGAAAAAGCTTCGGATTTGAATAAACCCGTGTTCGTGTGGACAGGGCCTTACATTACAAGCTTTCAGAACTAGGGATGCAACGATGCAGCCGGAATCAGCTGAAATTCATTTAAAACGTGACGATTCAAGTCAGTTGAGATGCTAAATGAATTGTGATCAATTTGGGGGCTTTAAAACTACTTTTAAAGTAATTTTAGCGCACAGCGCTGCTTTGTTTACAGCTGTAACCATGAAAGCTCTGAATTGCCGCTGTTCCATAAGCGTCACCTGCTGTCAGACAGTAAATTTGCATTCTCATGCAGCCCGTCTGCTGTTATGAAGTTTTATGTAGCATATTTTCACAAAGCTAAAGTCTGAATATTCTGTATTTGCTTTAAATGTTAAAAATTAAACAATCTAATTTAAATTAAAAACTGCTCATGCATGCAGTATCTTTGTTGGGATTGTGATTAAAATTCAGTGGTTGCTTCTAATTTTAAATGGCTACAGATAGTTCAGCCTGTAATAGAGTAATAGATCTTGTTCATGTACTCATATGAAGAGATTTCTTTTATTTGTATTATTTATTTATTTACTTGATTTAGAAATTGTTATAATTGTTTTGTTATAAAGATATTTCAGTTTCACAAAGAAATTTGCAGCATTTTGTCTGAGAAATAATAAAAAGACACTTTCATTTAAATCTAATTTTGTTAAAAAAAAAAATTGTGAGAAAATCAAATCGTGAAACCAGTATTGTGAATCGTATCAAATCGTGAGTTGAGTGAATCGTTACATCCCTATTAAGACTATCATCTTACTTTTTGACCATATAAACATCAGCTACTGCACCAAATTGCATATTTTTGTTCAGTTTGGGCCTTCGAATAAAATTTTAAAAAAATTCCTAAAGTATGAGCTTCATTTTCTCACTATAGCATACTAAATGAACCATAAAAGTCTAAATATGCTCAATAAAAAAAAAAAAAGTACTTTTTTCAAACATATTTAATCTAAAGATTCAATAAACTGAAAAAATAAATAAAATAAAATTAGATTTTTCTGACTCTTATTATTTAATATGTAAGGCTTTACAGGGTTAAAATAGCTGGATGTAAATACAGCCAAGGCCAGACTCAAGTGCTGCACTCTCACACTCACACCTGTTGTGCTTCATTACACTTGTGTGTGTCTGGTTGTGTCTTGTGGGCTGTTTGGAGTTTACGGTAAACAGAGAGGGCCGTGGGCAAAAGCAGAGCTATGCATGCGACTAACTTCAAGTGCACAGATCATCTCCAAGGACGATTCTGACCGTGACAAAGTCTGAAAAAGTGTGTAAATATTTATAGGTCATGGAATTAACAAACATATAAGCACCTCCCACTTACACACACACACTGGGTGCTCGTTTCAGGCTGAGTTATGTAGGTCATAAGCTAATGTTTAACCGTGCATTTATGTGGCAGGCGACAGGTGCAGGGTGTGACCTGAAACCTCTGGAGGAGTCCTCGACTTTGAATTTGTATCCCGCTCAACCTGATGCCATTTTTCCAATATTACATAACATGCCCGACTATAGGAAGAGCCGAGGTTTTGAGTTCAAAAGAGTCATGTTGCTATTCTTCTGCATATACTCCACTTTTTAAACATCAATGAGAAGTTTGAAATGGAGCCATGTGAGAACCTGACCAGATGATGACAGCCAGAATAAAAAAAAAAAAAATCCAATAATAGGGTCAAAACAAAAGCCCTAACCTCTGGATCCCAATCTGAAGGCCAATTGCTAAGGCTCAGGAATGGAGACCCTTCTTTCCCCTCCCAGGTGCAGTGATACACATTTCTATTTATACTTTCTTCAGGAAATCGCTGTGCCTTACGTGCATGCGTACGTGCCAGCTGGAAATAACATGGCACATCTCTCAAATTCAAATTAATGTATCACTTTCTGTTTTTAAAAGAGACTAACATGCAAAATAAGCTGTAAAGTCATTTGAGAATGCTTAAAGGGATAGTCTACCCAAAAAAATTTAAATACTGACATCGTTTACTCACAAAAGATGATATTTCGAAGAATGTTTCAACTGCTTTTGCCCATATAAAGTCAATGGGGTCAAAAAAAAAAGAAAGAAAGAAAAAGAAAAGGGAATACAGTATATATATTATATATATAATGTATTTTATATTTATTATTATAGTATTTATTGATATTTTATAAAATATAAAAACTTTTTACATTTTAGTTAAGATTTTAGTGATTTTGCTACAATATGTGATTGTCATTTTTTTTTATATTTCTATATATCTTTATTTGTATTATTTTAGTACTGTACTTCAACTTATTTATTTTAGTTAAAGTTAACAATAACAACACTGGAATTTTAGTTAAATATGTAGGTCCTTGGAATACTTGATTCTGATTGGTCAATTGTGACATTACACTGTATGGTCAAATATTTTAGCATAATGACAGGTAAGCTATGCGATCTTTTTCCTCGGCAACCTATTTCCTACATTTCTCATATCATTCTGTGGTCTCTTTCTTTTCACATAATATAATAATTTCAACTCTCAATACCTACCCAAGATGACATTTAGCCCATGCAATTCACCAAAAAGGTATCCCATAATAATCTATGATATAAAAAAACTCAATAGCAAATTCATGCTAGCCTAATGTCTGTTTTCCACTCTTGAGCAACCTTTGACATGCTGCATAAAAGTGTATTATTAATGACCGTCTATTTATAAATGGACTTTGGCTCTGTGAGTATATATATGATCTTCTAGAATGAAAGATAGGAGTATATTACATCCTTCTGTCAGAGAGGTATGTATTCGCCAACGTCATAGAGCAGAGATTGTGTGTGTGTGGATAACTGGTTAAGCGTCTCAGGCTTTCGGCCCACTTGCTGCAGAGTGAGTGGGCGACAGCTTCCGTCACGGGTCATCCAGAACCTGGCTGTTCTCGCACACTCTGCTTTTGCACTGTACTCTCGCTGTCTCTCATTCCCTCCTACTCCTACTTGAGCATTGCTCACCACAGATGAAGTCCCGTCTGCCCTTCCGACTTCTGTCTGGCCTGCAGGTTTTACAGTATATAGCTGGAAGAATACAGGTCTTATTTGAGCGAGCGCCAATGGATTCATCCTTCAGGATGGCTATGTCAACCTCCCTAATTTTCTCTATTCGGTTCATTGTGGGACGCTTCAAGCATGTGAAATTGGAACTCGTGTATCCTGTGACCTCATTACTTTTCAAAGGCAACCTGTGACTTTCAGATTACTCTGGTGTGTGGTTTAGGAAAAGCAATGATAAACACAGACTTGAGGCTTAGTCGTGCCAAGTGCAAATTTTAAAACAAAACTAAATTAATGCATTTAAAGTGGTGTTTGCTTGTGCAAAATTAGCCACAACAATGCTAAGGTGTTGAGGGTGATCGCCATAGCATTGAAGCTACTAATGATGCACATCATAAAAATAACATACAGCGATGAGCCTCTTTTATGGAGGCCAGGTCCATTTTTTTAATAGATCAGATGGCAATCATTTCATTATTCCATTTTTTGAAAATCAAATCAAAATTAGTTTATAAAAACCCCACAGTTCTACCAAGGTCTGTACAGTTAAAAAAGGATGAATTATTATATGCTTGGGGTGTGACGAGATCTCGTGTCACTCATCTCTCATCGAGGCGAAAAGTAGTCTCATGATATTGCCATGACAGTGTTAGGATGATTAGGAAAGAATATGCCACCGCTACGTTTACATTACTCCTCCACTGTCGTTTTGCTTTGTATTTAAATAAAAAACATTTAATTCAGTTGGATAACGGTCGCCGCCGCTCCATATTCACAGAGTACGCGCGATCGCTGAAAGGGAAAGTAAACGCGAGCGCGCATTCAAACGCGATTTCAATACCTGCATTTTGAAAGCGGCTCCCTGATGCATGC